>NC_080732.1:15634349-15676849 GCF_019097595.1 Hemibagrus wyckioides | reverse complement strand
ATAAAGTAATAATAATAATAATAATAATGATGATAATAATAGCAGTTTTAGAAGAATAATGATTACATTTTGAATCTTTTAAAAAAATATAATGCAAAAAAATTACAAATATTAAAACAACAAAAAAGCATTTATTTAAGATGTCAGTAAAAGTAAGGCAAATAATAAAAAAAGCTAGCTACATAAAAATAAAAAATATATGTTTTGATAGTAAATTCTATTACTATAATTTCAGTCATATATATATTTTTTGGTTTCGTATTTAATTTATTTTTTATTAACTTGTTAAAATGCTGTCTGTTAAAAAAAGAAAAAGACTGGTGGAAAACATAAGCAAATGGTGGAAACTGAAAGAATTAACACACAAAAAACCACAAAGAAGGAATGAATAAAATCATCAGGAACAGAAACTGAATTTTAACTCCAAAATAAAAATTTTCATAAAATTGGAAATTCATTGCAAATGGAAATTGTCCTCAGAGTAAAAAAAACAAAAAAAATCAAATCAATGAAATGCAATGAAAGAATGAACTCATCATAATGATTAACTGAATATTAACTCAAAACATATATAAATAAATAAATTAATTAATTAATTAATTAATTAATTAAGCATAACTAACTAACTAAATATATATAAATAAATAAATAAATAAATAAATAAATAAATAAATAAAAACAAAATAATATATAAAATAAACTAAAAAACAAAATAATATATATGATAAAATAATAAATAAAATTGGGAAATTAAGCTGAAACAAAAATATTTGGTCAAAAAAATCACTCAAATATTCATCTGAAACGTTCCTTTACAAGAAGAATTCTTTCAAAACTCTCCTCTTTTCTCAAGCTCAAATGAACAGGTCTCGGAAAATGACACGGTGTTTCACTCCTGACAGTCTGAAAAGTTTTAAACTCATCTTCACCTGTCGAGTTTCATCTCCGAAATAAAAAAAATATTCCTCTTTTGTTTATCGGCTTTTTGTCCCGTTTTGATTTTTAAGCTTTATCTTTCACACCACTATTGTGTGAGCGAGTCAGAAGTCAAGTCAAGAATATGGTAATGTAATTCTTGAAGTGTAATGCGTCTTCAAAGTAATAAATAAATAAATAAATAAAGAGTAGAGGGTTTTGCTGAATAAGATTACAGCTTGCTTATTCAGCAGGCCAGCTTTCTTTCACCTTGGAAATTGGAAAAGTAAAATTACAGGTTCTGGAGACACTCATTTCTGTAGCTCGGAAAGAAATTCCTCATCAATCCCTCCTTTGCTTATTTACACATTTATATGTTGGTTATTTTCATTCAAAGTGACTTAAAGGTGAAACGGAATAAGGTTTTAGCGCCGAGCTCAGCAGTTTAAGAGCCGAAGTCTAGTCTAGTCGAGTCGGGGATTTGAACTCGCACCCTTCCATCTGTTAATTAGATCAAGATGCTACGTTTGCTGTTATTGTCTTTTAGATAATGATGTGCTTAAGATGGAAATAATGATCCTAGCTCAGCTACACTCGTAATGATTCCTCATGCCTGGGAATAATTAGCAAAAAAACAAAAAGGTTGGATTATAGACATTTCGAAATAAAAGCGTCAGAGAAAATACCGTGTAGTGGTTACATGGTTCTGTTTTTTGTTTGGTTTTGTTTTTCTAACCTAACAAGAAGTAATTATTGAAAGGTCAGTAAAACCCTGCCTTCTCTTCTTATTAAAAATAGCTCCAAATAATTTTCCCTCTCAGAGCTAAAGGTACTCATTATACTGTACCGTATAGTGGGAAAGTGCATGTGGTGAACCTTTGAGTAAAGCTTTTAATCCAGGTCACTGGACTTCTGATCTTAAACAATGTTTTTTCAAGTAATTAAAAGGGAAAGAGATAAAATAATAGAGAAAATGATAGTTAATATTAATATTAATATAAAGGAACGAAAGGTACTTTGATTCTTGAACTTTTGAACCTGAATTTGCTTCATTTGTTCCATAGCATTAAAAAGAAAAAGTACAGCTTGTTGTTCTGTAATGAATAAAGAAATTTGGCAATTTGCTGGGGTATAATGGGAATTAATCTTTTGGACAAGCTGGATGAGGGTTTAGGGTTTGAAAAAAAAGGTTTCTAAAGCAAATAAAGTTCAAAGTAGAATCATATTTGGTTGGTAAGAAGCTTTAACTATAGAAAGGAACCATTTTGTCCTGTGAGACGCTTCTGAGGCTCTTTACAACTCCAGGGTTAGGGGTTCGATTCCCACATCCAGCCTGTGTACATGAGGCTTGCATGTTTTTCTCATGTTTTGAGGGGTTTCTTTCAGGTTCTACAGTGCCAACACCCACCCCCACCCACCCTGTCTAAACCAAACATTGTACCCTGACAGCCATTGATAAATTATCTTCAGTGTATTGCTGAGTGTGTGACTGCACCCTGCAGTGGGTTGGCACCGTATCCAGGGTGTCCCATACCTTATTCCTTGAGTCCTCTGGGATAGACTCCAGGTTTCCGTTGACTCTGTATAGGAATAGCGCTACAGAAAATGGATGGATCACCTTGCTTTCACTCATAAAGGTCCATGATCAAAAGGTTTATGTTCAAGTCCATTTTGGGAGGGGGGGGGGTTCTAAGGATATATTTGTTGTGTCACTAAAGTGCTGAGTAGAAGTCCAGTAAAATGAATGCTGACCTTCAGAATCTACAATCCTGCTGCCACATATAGCTTGGAACACATACTGGGAATAAGCGAGTATGTCTTTATTGCTCCCTACTGTATGAAACCCCAAGGCTGAGAGCCATATTGTAATTTCAAAAGCTCTCAACCGACCTGAAAGCATCTCCCACACACCTGCAGGTTTGAAGAGTTGCCTTTCATGTCCATGAATACAAAAGCAAAGTACCAAGTTTTTAGGGGGCCGGCGTTTTTTTTTCTTCTTCTTCCCACCGCTGCCTTTTTTCTACTAATGGACTATCTCCATTTGGAAGCTTTAAACACATACATTAGGTCCGTCCACACACACACACGCTGTCAGTGGAATGTGAAAGTGATGGAGAGCCAGGATGAGTGTACTAGAGTACATATACACACATGCACACACACTTCACAAGCCCACATCAAGTTTCAGTACCTGACCCTACAACACAGTGCTACTATCAAGGGCTCTGTTCCAACACCAGTGAGGAAGTTTATATTTAGGGATTAGTGAAGGAGGGAGCGTGGGAAGTAATGAGTGTGTATTTGCAATGAAAAGGAAAAAAAGTGAATGAGTGAGTGAGCGAGTGAGTGAGCAAGTGAGTGAGTGAGCAAGTGAGTGAGTGAGTGAGTGAGTGAGTGAATAAGAAAAAGAGTGAGTGAGTGAGTGAGTAAGAAAAAGAGTGAGTGAGTGAGAGAGAGAGAGAGTGAATGATTAAGAAAAAGAGTGAGTGAGTGATATAGTAAGATTGAGTGAGTGAGTGAGTGAGTGAGTGATTAAGAAAAAGAGTGAGTGAGTGAGTGAGTGAGTGAGTGAATGATTAAGAAAAAGAGTGAGTGAGTGATATAGTAAGATTGAGTGAGTGAGTGAGTGAGTGAGTGAGTGAGAGAATGATTAAGAAAAAGAGTGAGTGAGATAGTAAGATTGAGTGAGTGAGTGAGTGAGTGAATGATTAAGAAAAAGAGTGAGTGAGTGAGTGAGTGAGTGAATGATTAAGAAAAAGAGTGAGTGAGATAGTAAGATTGAGTGAGTGAGTGAGTGATTAAGAAAAAGAGTGAGTGAGATAGTAAGATTGAGTGAGTGAGTGAGTGAGTGAGTGATTAAGAAAAAGAGTGAGTGAGATAGTAAGATTGAGTGAGTGAGTGAGTGATTAAGAAAAAGAGTGAGTGAGATAGTAAGATTGAGTGAGTGAGTGAGTGAGTGAGTGAATGATTAAGAAAAAGAGTGAGTGAGATAGTAAGATTGAGTGAGTGAGTGAGTGAGTGAGTGAATGATTAAGAAAAAGAGTGAGTGAGTGAGTGAGTGAGTGAGTGAGTGAGTGCGTGAGAGTGAGTGAATGATTAAGAAAAAGAGTGAGTGAGTGAGATAGTAAGATTGAGTGAGTGAGTGAGTGAGTGAATGATTAAGAAAAAGAGTGAGTGAGTGAGATAGTAAGATTGAGTGAGTGAGTGAATGATTAAGAAAAAGAGTGAGTGAGATAGTAAGATTGAGTGAGTGAGTGAGTGAGTGAGTGAGTGAGTGAATGATTAAGAAAAAGAGTGAGTGAGTGAGTGAGTGAATGATTAAGAAAAAGAGTGAGTGAGTGAGATAGTAAGATTGAGTGAGTGAGTGAGTGAGTGAGTGAGTGAATGATTAAGAAAGAGTGAGTGAGTGAGATAGTAAGATTGAGTGAGTGAGTGAGTGAGTGAGTGGTTAAGAAAAAGAGTGAGTGAGATACTAAGATTGAGTGAGTGAGTGATTAAGAAAAAGAGTGAGTGAGTGAGTGTGTGAGTGAATGATTAAGAAAAAGAGTGAGTGAGTGAGATAGTAAGATTGAGTGAGTGAGTGAGTGATTAAGAAAAAGAGTGAGTGAGATAGTAAGATTGAGTGAGTGAGTGAGTGAGTGATTAAGAAAAAGAGTGAGTGAGTGAGTGTGTGAGTGAATGATTAAGAAAAAGAGTGAGTGAGTGAGATAGTAAGATTGAGTGAGTGAGTGAGTGAGTGATTAAGAAAAAGAGTGAGTGAGTGAGTGAATGATTAAGTAAAAGAGTGAGTGAGTGAGTGAGTGAGTGAGTGAGTGAGTGAGTGAATGATTAAGAAAAAGAGTGAGTGAGTGAGTGAGTGCGTGAGTGAGTGAGTGAGTGAGTGAATGATTAAGAAAAAGAGTGAGTGAGTGAGATAGTAAGATTGAGTGAGTGAGTGAGTGAGTGAGTGAGTGAATGATTAAGAAAAAGAGTGAGTGAGATAGTAAGATTGAGTGAGTGAGTGATTAAGAAAAAGAGTGAGTGAGTGAGTGAGTGAGTGAGTGAATGATTAAGAAAAAGAGTGAGTGAGTGAGATAGTAAGATTGAGTGAGTGAGTGAATGATTAAGAAAAAGAGTGAGTGAGATAGTAAGATTGAGTGAGTGAGTGAGTGAGTGAGTGAATGATTAAGAAAAAGAGTGAGTGAGTGAGATAGTAAGATTGAGTGAGTGAGTGAGTGAGTGAGTGGAGAGTGAGTGAGTGAGATAGTAAGATTGAGTGAGTGAGTGAGTGAGTGAGTGAATGATTAAGAAAAAGAGTGAGTGAGTGAGATAGTAAGATTGAGTGAGTGAGTGAGTGAGTGAGTGAATGATTAAGAAAAAGAGTGAGTGAGTGAGATAGTAAGATTGAGTGAGTGAGTGAATGATTAAGAAAAAGAGTGAGTGAGATAGTAAGATTGAGTGAGTGAGTGAGTGAGTGAGTGAGTGAGTGAATGATTAAGAAAAAGAGTGAGTGAGTGAGTGAGTGAATGATTAAGAAAAAGAGTGAGTGAGTGAGATAGTAAGATTGAGTGAGTGAGTGAGTGAGTGAGTGGTTAAGAAAAAGAGTGAGTGAGATACTAAGATTGAGTGAGTGAGTGATTAAGAAAAAGAGTGAGTGAGTGAGTGTGTGAGTGAATGATTAAGAAAAAGAGTGAGTGAGTGAGATAGTAAGATTGAGTGAGTGAGTGAGTGAGTAAGAAAAAGAGTGAGTGAGTGAATGATTAAGTAAAAGAGTGAGTGAGTGAGTGCGTGAGTGAGTGAGTGAGTGAGTGAGTGAATGATTAAGAAAAAGAGTGAGTGAGTGAGTGAGTGAGTGAGTGCGTGAGTGAGTGAGTGAGTGAGTGAATGATTAAGAAAAAGAGTGAGTGAGTGAGATAGTAAGATTGAGTGAGTGAGTGAGTGAGTGAATGATTAAGAAAAAGAGTGAGTGAGATAGTAAGATTGAGTGAGTGAGTGATTAAGAAAAAGAGTGAGTGAGTGAGTGAGTGAGTGAGTGATTAAGAAAAAGAGTGAGTGAGTGAGTGAGTGAGTGAATGATTAAGAAAAAGAGTGAGTGAGTGAGATAGTAAGATTGAGTGAGTGAATGATTAAGAAAAAGAGTGAGTGAGTGAGTGAGTGATTAAGAAAAAGAGTGAGTGAGTGAGATAGTAAGATTGAGTGAGTGAGTGAGTGAGTGAGTGATTAAGAAAAAGAGTGAGTGAGATAGTAAGATTGAGTGAGTGAGTGATTAAGAAAAAGAGTGAGTGAGTGAGTGAGTGAGTGATTAAGAAAAAGAATGAGTGAGTGAGATAGTAAGATTGAGTGAGTGAGTGAGTGAGTGAGTGATTAAGAAAAAGAGTGAGTGAGATAGTAAGATTGAGTGAGTGAGTGATTAAGAAAAAGAGTGAGTGAGTGAGTGAGTGAGTGAGTGAGTGAATGATTAAGAAAAAGAGTGAGTGAGTGAGATAGTAAGATTGAGTGAGTGAATGATTAAGAAAAAGAGTGAGTGAGTGAGTGAGTGATTAAGAAAAAGAGTGAGTGAGTGAGATAGTAAGATTGAGTGAGTGAGTGAGTGAGTGAGTGATTAAGTAAAAGAGTGAGTGAGTGAGTGAGATAGTAAGATTGAGTGAGTGAGTGAGTGAGTGAGTGAATGATTAAGAAAAAGAGTGAGTGAGTGAGATAGTAAGATTGAGTGAGTGAGTGAGTGAGTGAATGATTAAGAAAAAGAGTGAGTGAGTGAGATAGTAAGATTGAGTGAGTGAGTGAGTGAGTGAATGATTAAGAAAAAGAGTGAGTGAGTGAGATAGTAAGATTGAGTGAGTGAATGATTAAGAAAAAGAGTGAGTGAGTGAGTGAGTGAGTGAGTGAGATAGTAAGATTGAGTGAGTGAGTGAGTGAATGATTAAGAAAAAGAGTGAGTGAGTGAGATAGTAAGATTGAGTGAGTGAGTGATTAAGAAAAAGAGTGAGTGAGTGAGTGAGTGAGTGAGTGAATGATTAAGAAAAAGAGTGAGTGAGTGAGATAGTAAGATTGAGTGAGTGAATGATTAAGAAAAAGAGTGAGTGAGTGATTAAGAAAAAGAGTGAGTGAGTGAGATAGTAAGATTGAGTGAGTGAGTGAGTGAGTGAGTGAGTGAGTGAGTGAGTGAGTGAGTGATTAAGAAAAAGAGTGAGTGAGTGAGATAGTAAGATTGAGTGAGTGAGTGATTAAGAAAAAGAGTGAGTGAGTGAGTGAGTGAGTGAGTGAGTGAGTGAATGATTAAGAAAAAGAGTGAGTGAGTGAGATAGTAAGATTGAGTGAGTGAATGATTAAGAAAAAGAGTGAGTGAGTGAGTGAGTGAGTGAGTGATTAAGAAAAAGAGTGAGTGAGTGAGTGAGAAAAAGACTGAGTAAGATAGTGAGTGAACGAGTGAGTGAGGTAGTGAGTGAGTAAGTGAATGAGTGAGAAAAAGAGTGAGTGAGTAAGTTGGTGGGTGAGTGAGATACTGAGAAAAAGAGAAAAACGAAAAGGATAAAAGGGAGTGAGTAAGTGAGGGAAAGAGTAAAGGAGTTCGTGAGATAACGACGGGGTGAGTGAAGTGACTTAATGAGGTCGGAAGTGTGCAAGTGACAGAGGAAGTACGTTAATGAAGGAGTAAATGACTTAATGAGGAAGTGAGTGGACATGTGGACTGAGTAAGATAAGAGGGAGTGTGTGAATTTGTGAGGGAGGGAGTGGTTTAGACTCATGGAGCGATCGAGTAATAAGGACATAAATGAGATAATAAGAAAGTGAGTGTAATACTGAAGATGTAAATGAGATAATGAGCAAGTGAGCGAGATAGTAATGAAGTCAGAAAACTGCTATATGAGTGAGTGACTGAGTATGAGGATAAGGTATGGATTGAGATGAAGTAAAGAGCGAAATAATAAAGGAGTGATGATAGCAGAATGAGATATTGAAGGAGAGAGTGAGAAAATGTTGAAGATAGTAAATGTTTGAATAAGATAATAAAGTGAGATAATGAGGGAATTACTAAGGGAGAGAGTGAGGTAACAAAGGAGAGCGTGGGATAATAGGGAAGTGAGTAAGATAATGAGGGAGTGAATAAGATAATAAGGTAGTCAGTGAGACAATGAGAGAATTACTAAGGAGGAGAGTGAATTAATGAGGGAGGGATGGAGGGAGAGAGACAAGGAAAGAGCGAGTGAGTGAGTGAGTGAGAAAAAGAGTGAGTGAGAAAATGAGTGAGTGAGTGAGTGAGAAAAAGAGTGAGTGAGTGGGATACTGAGAA
Source organism: Hemibagrus wyckioides (assembly GCF_019097595.1). Classification (NCBI taxonomy): domain Eukaryota; kingdom Metazoa; phylum Chordata; class Actinopteri; order Siluriformes; family Bagridae; genus Hemibagrus; species Hemibagrus wyckioides. The sequence continues at coordinate 15,668,664 of NC_080732.1, read as the reverse complement.
AAAACATAAGTGAGTGAGTGAGTGAGTGAGTGAGAGAGATACTAAGAAAAAGAGTGAGTGGAAGTGAGAGAGTGAGTGAGTGAGTGAGTGAGAGAGAGAGAGAGAGAGAGAGAGAGAGAGAGAGATACTAAGAAAAAGAGTGAGTGAGTGAAAGTGAGTGAGTGAGTGAGTGAGTGAGTGGAAGTGAGATAGTGAGTGAGTGAGTGAGTGAGTGAGTGAGTGAGTGAGTGAGTGAGTGAGTGGAAGTGAGATAGTGAGTGAGTGAGTGAGTGAGTGAGTGAGTGGAAGTGAGATAGTGAGTGAGTGAGTGAGTGAGTGAGTGGAAGTGAGTGAGTGAGAGAGTGAGTGAGTGAGTGAAAGTGAGTGAGTGAGAGAGTGAGTGAGTGAGTGGAAGTGAGTGAGTGAGGTGGGTGGTGGTGGTGAGTGAGAGGTGGTGGGTGAGTGGAGTGAGTGGTGAGGTGGTGGTGAGTGAGAGAGTGAGTGGAAGTGGGTGGTGAGGTGGGTGAGGTGGTGAGTGAGTGGTGAGTGGAGTGAGTGAGATGGTGGTGAGTGGTGGGTGAGTGAGGTGAGTGGTGGGTGAGTGAAAGTGAGTGAGAGAGAGAGAGATACTAAGAAAAAGAGTGAGTGAGTGAGTGAGTGAGTGAGTGAGTGAAAGTGAGTGAGAGAGAGAGAGAGAGAGAGAGATGCTAAGAAAGAGTGAGTGAGGTGGGTGGGTGAGTGGTGGTGAGGTGAAAGTGGGTGAGTGGGTGAGGTGAAAGTGGTGAGGTGAGTGAAAGTGGTGAGTGGAGTGGGTGAGTGAGAAAAAGAGTGAGTGGGTGGGTGGGTGAGTGAGGAAAGAGTGAGTGGTGGGTGGGTGGTGGTGGGTGAGGTGAGTGAGTGAGTGAGTGAAAGTGAGTGAGTGAGAAAAAGAGTGAGTGAGTGGGATACTGAGAAAAAACATAAGTGAGTGAGTGAGTGAGAGAGTGAGTGAGAGAGATACTAAGAAAAAGAGTGAGTGAGTGAGTGAAAGTGAGTGAGTGAGTGAGTGAGTGAGTGGAAGTGAGATAGTGAGTGAGTGAGTGGAAGTGAGATGGTGGTGAGGTGGGTGGTGGGTGAGTGGAGGTGAGATGGTGGTGAGGTGAGGTGGTGGTGGTGGTGAGTGAGGTGAGTGGAGTGGAGTGGTGAGTGGTGGGTGAGTGGAAGTGAGATGGTGAGGTGAGTGAGTGGAGGTGAGATGGTGGTGGTGGTGGGTGAGTGGAAGTGAGATGGTGGTGGGTGAGGTGAGTGGAGGTGAGATGGTGGTGGTGGGTGGGTGAAAGTGAGGTGAGAGAGTGAGTGAGGTGAGTGAAAGTGGTGAGTGAGGTGAGAGGTGGGTGGAGGTGGTGGTGAGTGGTGAGTGAGTGAAAGTGAGGTGAGAGAGTGGTGGTGGTGAGGTGAGTGGTGGTGAGTGAGAGGTGGAGGTGGAGTGAGGTGGAGTGGGTGAGGTGGAGTGGGTGAGTGAGAGTGGTGGAGGTGAGTGAGGTGGTGAGGTGGGTGAGGTGAGTGAAAGTGAGATGGTGGTGGTGGGTGAAAGTGAGATGGTGGTGGGTGGTGGGTGGGTGGAAGTGAGATGGTGGTGGTGGGTGAGGTGGAGGTGAGATGGAGTGAGGTGGGTGGTGGGTGGGTGAGTGGGTGGAGTGAGGTGAGGTGGTGAGTGAGAGTGAGATGAGTGGTGGGTGAGGTGGTGGGTGAGTGGTGAAAGTGAGATGGTGAGTGGTGGGTGGTGGAGGTGAGATGGTGAGGTGGGTGGGTGAGTGGGTGAAAGTGAGATGGTGGGTGAGGTGAGTGAAAGTGAGATGGTGGTGGTGTGGTGAGGTGGAGTGAGATGGTGAGTGGGTGGTGAGTGGAGTGAGATGGTGGTGGTGGTGAGGTGAGTGGGTGAGTGGGTGAGTGAGTGAAAGTGAGATGGTGAGTGGTGAGGTGGGTGGAGTGAGATGGTGGTGGGTGAGTGGGTGAAAGTGAGATGGTGGTGAGTGGTGGTGGAGGTGAGATGGTGAGTGGTGGTGGTGGTGGGTGAGTGAAAGTGAGATGGTGTGGTGAGTGGTGGTGAGTGGAGGTGAGATGGTGGTGAGTGGGTGAGGTGGAAGTGAGATGGTGAGAGAGTGAGGTGGAAGTGGTGGTGGGTGAGTGAAAGTGGTGAGTGGGTGAGAGAGTGAGGTGGAGTGAGTGAGGTGGTGGGTGGTGAGTGAAAGTGAGATGGTGGTGAGTGGTGAAAGTGAGATGGTGAGTGGGTGAGGTGGAGGTGAGATGGTGGTGAGGTGAGGTGGAAGTGAGATGGTGGTGAGTGGGTGGTGGTGGTGAGGTGGTGGTGAGTGGGTGGTGAGAGAGTGGTGGGTGGTGGTGAGGTGAGTGAAAGTGAGATGGTGGTGGTGGGTGAGTGGAGGTGAGATGGTGAGTGGTGGGTGGGTGGTGGTGGGTGAGGTGAGTGAGTGAGGTGAAAGAGTGAGATGGTGGTGGTGGTGAGTGAAAGTGAGATGGTGGTGGGTGGGTGGGTGGGTGAGGTGAGGTGGAGGTGAGATGGTGGTGGGTGGTGGTGAGTGAGTGGGTGAGTGGTGAGAGAGTGAGTGGAAGTGAGTGGAGGTGGTGAGGTGGGTGAGAGTGAGTGAGTGAGAGAGTGAGTGGAAGTGGTGAGTGGGTGAGTGAAAGTGGTGGTGAGTGAGAGAGTGAGTGGAAGTGGGTGGTGGTGGTGAGTGGGTGAGGTGAGTGAGGTGGTGAGGTGAGTGAAAGTGAGATGGTGAGGTGAGTGAGTGAAAGTGAGATGGTGGTGGTGGGTGAGGTGGAGGTGAGATGGTGAGTGAGTGGGTGAGTGAGAGTGAGATGGTGGTGGTGGTGGTGGGTGGTGGTGAGGTGGGTGAGAGTGGGTGAGTGAGAGAGTGGGTGGTGGGTGAAAGTGAGGTGGTGAGAGAGTGGTGAGGTGAGGTGAGAGGTGAGGTGAGTGAGAGAGTGAGTGGAGTGGTGGGTGAGTGGTGGTGGGTGAGAGAGTGAGTGGAAGTGGTGAGTGAGGTGAGAGAGTGAGTGGTGAGAGGTGAGGTGGAGGTGAGGTGAGTGAGTGGAGGTGAGGTGGTGAGTGAGAGGTGAGTGAGTGGAGGTGAGGTGGTGGGTGGTGAGTGGTGGTGAGTGAGAGAGTGAGTGAGAGTGGTGAGTGAGAGAGTGAGGTGGAAGTGGTGAGTGGTGGTGAGTGAGGTGAAAGTGAGTGAGTGAGAGTGAGTGGAGTGGTGAGTGAGTGAGTGAGTGAAGTGAGTGAGTGGTGGTGAGTGAGTGGAAGTGAGATGAGTGGTGGGTGAGTGAGGTGAGAGTGGTGAGTGAGTGAAAGTGAGTGAGAGAGATGCTAAGAAAGAGTGAGTGGTGGGTGGTGGTGAGTGAGTGAGTGAGTGAGTGTGAGTGGTGGGTGAGTGAGTGAGTGAGTGAGTGGAAGTGAGATAGTGAGTGAGTGAGTGAAAGTGAGTGAGTGAGTGAAAGTGAGTGAGAGAGAGAGAGATACTAAGAAAAAGAGTGAGTGAGTGAGTGAGTGAGTGAGTGAGTGAAAGTGAGTGAGTGAGTGAGTGAGTGAGTGAGTGGAAGTGAGATAGTGAGTGAGTGAGTGAAAGTGAGTGAGTGAGTGAAAGTGAGTGAGAGAGAGAGAGATACTAAGAAAAAGAGTGAGTGAGTGAGTGAGTGAGTGATGGTTAGATGGTAAGAGAGAGAGAGAGAGAGAGAGAGAGAGAGAGATGAGAGTGAGTGAGTGAGTGAGTGAGTGAGTGAGTGGAAGTGAGTGGAAGTGAGTGAGTGAGTGAGTGGAAGTGAGATAGTGAGTGAAAGTGAGTGAGAGAGAGAGAGATACTAAGAAAAAGAGTGAGTGAGTGAGTGAAAGTGAGTGAGTGAGTGAGAAAAAGAGTGAGTGAGTGGGATACTGAGAAAAAACATAAGTGAGTGAGTGAGTGAGTGAGTGAGAGAGTGAGAGAGATACTAAGAAAAAGAGTGAGTGGAAGTGAGATAGTGAGTGAGTGAGAGAGAGAGAGAGAGAGAGAGAGAGAGAGAGATACTAAGAAAAAGAGTGAGTGAGTGAGTGAGTGGAAGTGAGTGAGTGAAAGAGTGAGTGGAAGTGAGATGGTGGTGGTGGTGAGTGGAGTGAGATGGTGAGTGGTGGTGAGTGGGTGAGTGAGTGATGGTTAGATGGTGAGAGAGAGAGAGAGAGAGAGTTTGGATGGTGAGATGGTGAGTGGTGAGTGATGGTTAGATGGTAGAGAGAGAGAGAGAGGGAGTTTGGATAGTGAGATGGTGAGTGAGTGAGTGATGGTTAGATGGTAAGAGAGAGAGAGAGAGAGAGAGAGAGAGAGAGTTTGGATAGTGAGATGGTGAGTGAGTGAGTGATGGTTAGATGGTAAGAGAGAGAGAGAGAGAGAGAGAGAGAGAGTGTTTGGATAGTGAGATGGTGAGTGAGTGAGTGAGTGATGGTTAGATGGTAAGAGAGAGAGAGAGAGAGTTTGGATAGTGAGATGGTGAGTGAGTGAGTGATGGTTAGATGGTAAGAGAGAGAGAGAGAGAGAGTTTGGATAGTGAGATGGTGAGTGAGTGAGTGATGGTTAGATGGTAAGAGAGAGAGAGAGAGAGAGAGAGAGAGAGAGTTTGGATAGTGAGATGGTGAGTGAGTGAGTGAGTGATGGTTAGATGGTAAGAGAGAGAGAGAGAGAGAGAGAGTTTGGATAGTGAGATGGTGAGTGAGTGAGTGAGTGATGGTTAGATGGTAAGAGAGAGAGAGAGAGAGAGAGAGTTTGGATAGTGAGATGGTGAGTGAGTGAGTGATGGTTAGATGGTAAGAGAGAGAGAGAGTTTGGATAGTGAGATGGTGAGTGAGTGAGTGATGGTTAGATGGTAAGAGAGAGAGAGAGAGAGAGAGTTTGGATGGTGAGATGGTGAGTGAGTGAGTGAGTGATGGTTAGATGGTAAGAGAGAGAGAGAGTTTGGATAGTGAGATGGTGAGTAAGTGAGTGAGTGATGGTTAGATGGTAAGAGAGAGAGAGAGAGAGTTTGGATAGTGAGATGGTGAGTGAGTGAGTGATGGTTAGATGGTAAGAGAGAGAGAGAGAGAGAGAGTTTGGATAGTGAGATGGTGAGTGGTGGGTGAGTGATGGTTAGATGGTAAGAGAGAGAGAGAGTTTGGATAGTGAGATGGTGAGTGAGTGAGTGATGGTTAGATGGTAAGAGAGAGAGAGAGTTTGGATAGTGAGATGGTGAGTAAGTGAGTGAGTGATGGTTAGATGGTAAGAGAGAGAGAGAGAGTTTGGATAGTGAGATGGTGAGTGAGTGAGTGATGGTTAGAGGGTAAGAGAGAGAGAGAGAGAGTTTGGATAGTGAGATGGTGAGTGAGTGAGTGATGGTTAGATGGTAAGAGAGAGAGAGAGTTTGGATAGTGAGATGGTGAGTGAGTGAGTGATGGTTAGATGGTAAGAGAGAGAGTGTTTGGATAGTGAGATGGTGAGTGAGTGAGTGATGGTTAGATGGTAAGAGAGAGAGAGAGAGTGTTTGGATAGTGAGATGGTGAGTGAGTGAGTGATGGTTAGATGGTAAGAGAGAGAGAGAGAGAGAGTTTGGATAGTGAGATGGTGAGTAAGTGAGTGAGTGATGGTTAGATGGTAAGAGAGAGAGAGAGAGAGTTTGGATAGTGAGATGGTGAGTGAGTGAGTGATGGTTAGATGGTAAGAGAGAGAGAGAGAGAGTTTGGATAGTGAGATGGTGAGTGAGTGAGTGATGGTTAGATGGTAAGAGAGAGAGAGAGAGAGAGTTTGGATAGTGAGATGGTGAGTGAGTGATGGTTAGATGGTAAGAGAGAGAGAGAGAGTTTGGATAGTGAGATGGTGAGTGAGTGATGGTTAGATGGTAAGAGAGAGAGAGAGAGAGAGAGAGTTTGGATAGTGAGATGGTGAGTGAGTGATGGTTAGATGGTAAGAGAGAGAGAGAGAGAGAGAGTTTGGATAGTGAGATGGTGAGTAAGTGAGTGAGTGATGGTTAGATGGTAAGAGAGAGAGAGAGAGAGAGTTTGGATAGTGAGATGGTGAGTGAGTGAGTGATGGTTAGATGGTAAGAGAGAGAGAGAGAGAGAGAGAGAGAGAGTTTGGATAGTGAGATGGTGAGTGAGTGAGTGATGGTTAGATGGTAAGAGAGAGAGAGAGAGAGTTTGGATAGTGAGATGGTGAGTGAGTGAGTGATGGTTAGATGGTAAGAGAGAGAGAGAGTTTGGATAGTGAGATGGTGAGTGAGTGATGGTTAGATGGTAAGAGAGAGAGAGAGAGAGAGTTTGGATAGTGAGATGGTGAGTGAGTGAGTGATGGTTAGATGGTAAGAGAGAGAGAGAGTTTGGATAGTGAGATGGTGAGTGAGTGAGTGAGTGATGGTTAGATGGTAAGAGAGAGAGAGAGAGTTTGGATAGTGAGATGGTGAGTAAGTGGTGAGTGATGGTTAGATGGTAAGAGAGAGAGAGAGAGAGAGAGTTTGGATGGTGAGATGGTGAGTGAGTGAGTGATGGTTAGATGGTAAGAGAGAGAGAGAGTTTGGAGAGGGAGATGGTGAGTGAGTGAGTGATGGTTAGATGGTAAGAGAGAGAGAGAGAGAGTTTGGATAGTGAGATGGTGAGTGAGTGAGTGATGGTTAGATGGTAAGAGAGAGAGAGAGAGAGAGAGAGAGAGAGAGAGTTTGGATAGTGAGATGGTGAGTGAGTGATGGTTAGATGGTAAGAGAGAGAGAGAGAGAGTTTGGATAGTGAGATGGTGAGTGAGTGAGTGATGGTTAGATGGTAAGAGAGAGAGTTTGGATAGTGAGATGGTGAGTGAGTGAGTGAGTGATGGTTAGATGGTAAGAGAGAGAGAGAGAGAGTTTGGATAGTGAGATGGTGAGTAAGTGAGTGAGTGATGGTTAGATGGTAAGAGAGAGAGAGAGTTTGGATAGTGAGATGGTGAGTGAGTGAGTGATGGTTAGATGGTAAGAGAGAGAGAGAGAGAGTTTGGATAGTGAGATGGTGAGTGAGTGAGTGATGGTTAGATGGTAAGAGAGAGAGAGAGAGAGTTTGGATAGTGAGATGGTGAGTAAGTGAGTGAGTGATGGTTAGATGGTAAGAGAGAGAGAGAGAGAGTTTGGATAGTGAGATGGTGAGTGAGTGAGTGATGGTTAGATGGTAAGAGAGAGAGAGAGAGAGTTTGGATAGTGAGATGGTGAGTGAGTGAGTGATGGTTAGATGGTAAGAGAGAGAGAGAGAGAGAGAGTTTGGATAGTGAGATGGTGAGTGAGTGAGTGATGGTTAGATGGTAAGAGAGAGAGAGAGAGAGAGAGAGTTTGGATAGTGAGATGGTGAGTGAGTGAGTGATGGTTAGATGGTAAGAGAGAGAGAGAGAGAGAGAGAGAGTTTGGATAGTGAGATGGTGAGTGAGTGAGTGATGGTTAGATGGTAAGAGAGAGAGAGAGAGAGAGTTTGGATAGTGAGATGGTGAGTGAGTGAGTGATGGTTAGATGGTAAGAGAGAGAGAGAGAGAGAGAGTTTGGATAGTGAGATGGTGAGTGAGTGATGGTTAGATGGTAAGAGAGAGAGAGAGAGAGAGAGAGAGAGTTTGGATAGTGAGATGGTGAGTGAGTGAGTGATGGTTAGATGGTAAGAGAGAGAGAGAGAGTTTGGATAGTGAGATGGTGAGTGAGTGAGTGATGGTTAGATGGTAAGAGAGAGAGAGAGAGAGAGAGTTTGGATAGTGAGATGGTGAGTGAGTGAGTGATGGTTAGATGGTAAGAGAGAGAGAGAGTTTGGATAGTGAGATGGTGAGTGAGTGAGTGAGTGATGGTTAGATGGTAAGAGAGAGAGAGAGAGAGAGTTTGGATAGTGAGATGGTGAGTAAGTGAGTGAGTGATGGTTAGATGGTAAGAGAGAGAGAGAGAGAGAGTTTGGATAGTGAGATGGTGAGTGAGTGAGTGATGGTTAGATGGTAAGAGAGAGAGAGAGAGAGTTTGGATAGTGAGATGGTGAGTGAGTGAGTGAGTGATGGTTAGATGGTAAGAGAGAGAGAGAGAGAGTTTGGATAGTGAGATGGTGAGTAAGTGAGTGAGTGATGGTTAGATGGTAAGAGAGAGAGAGAGAGAGAGTTTGGATAGTGAGATGGTGAGTGAGTGAGTGATGGTTAGATGGTAAGAGAGAGAGAGAGAGAGAGAGAGAGTTTGGATAGTGAGATGGTGAGTGAGTGAGTGATGGTTAGATGGTAAGAGAGAGAGAGAGAGAGAGTTTGGATAGTGAGATGGTGAGTGAGTGAGTGATGGTTAGATGGTAAGAGAGAGAGAGAGAGAGTTTGGATAGTGAGATGGTGAGTGAGTGAGTGATGGTTAGATGGTAAGAGAGAGAGAGTTTGGATAGTGAGATAGTGAGTGAGTGAGTGAGTGATGGTTAGATGGTAAGAGAGAGAGAGAGAGAGAGTTTGGATAGTGAGATGGTGAGTGAGTGAGTGATGGTTAGATGGTAAGAGAGAGAGAGAGAGAGAGAGAGAGTTTGGATAGTGAGATGGTGAGTGAGTGAGTGATGGTTAGATGGTAAGAGAGAGAGAGAGAGAGAGAGTTTGGATAGTGAGATGGTGAGTGAGTGAGTGATGGTTAGATGGTAAGAGAGAGAGAGAGAGAGAGTTTGGATAGTGAGATGGTGAGTGAGTGAGTGATGGTTAGATGGTAAGAGAGAGAGAGAGAGAGAGAGTTTGGATAGTGAGATGGTGAGTAAGTGAGTGAGTTAGTGGAAGTGAGATAGTGAGCGAGTGAAAGACTAAATCCTCTTCCTCATTCTGTCATTTATCTGCAGTCTGCATCTTATCACCCGTCGCCCTTTTGGTGTGCTTCTTCTCTCAGGATCCTCCCGTCTTCCTCTCGTCCTCTTTTCCCTTATCGCCCTGGAGACTCAATTAGCGAGCAGGAGGTGACTGCATTCGGAGTGAGAGCTCTGCCTGAATGCAAACCGTGCTCCAATAAAAGTAGCTGCCATGACCTTTAGCCCTGTTCTCGCTCACTCTGTATCTTCTCACACGAAAGCAATGCTGGAGTGGGAGAGTAAGATATTCCATAAGCCTGTTTACTTTGGAAAGGTTTGTACATGTACAGTAGATTGTACATGGCAGCACATGTTAGAGCTGTTATCCATTAGATTATACTGTACACTTCAGCATGGCTCAGATGAGGAGCGGTATTAAGTCCACAGACATTTCTAGAAATAAACTGTGGAAAATATGGCCTGGATATAGACAATGGCATTGGTCAGAACACAGGCAGACAACACACTAGAATGACCCATTATTGTGAGGCAATACTTCGCAACACAGCTAAAAAACAGTCTTGTACACATTAAATTAATCAATAAACTAACACGAGACAGGGGAAGACAGTCAGGTAGAACAGTAATAATAGGGGGCAAAACCTAAAGACGGTGGGAATATAAACCCAGGCATATAACCTGAACCCAAAAGAAAACATTTTATTTCTTAAATTATTTATTTAAGAGCGGAGGAAATCGTGACAGAAAGGCAATACTTAATTAAGGGTCTGATTTTATATTGATTATTAGAAGAAAATGAAACACTCTGGCTTATTTAAAGTGTGTTTGTTTATTTTCCTTTTTACTAAATGAAACCTTCCAAAAAAATGACAAAGCTAAATTTAATAAAATATTGGTTCTCAAATTGGCGACCAATTTATATTAAATCTGCTTTGGTTTAATTTGAAAAAAAAAAAGAAAGAGAGAGAGAGAGAATAAAAATAGAATAGAAATCATGTCCATCTACTGTATGAGCTTGACATCAGAACAGCGCCATACAGTGGAATCGGATTAAAAAAGTTTACTGTTGTTGTGTATATATATATATATATATATATATATATATATATATTTAGTCCACTGTGACCTCCGCTTGAGGTTGTTACCTCATCTGTCATTTCGATGGAGACAGGCATCATCCTCCTCTCCTATATCTGTCTCTTTTACTGCCCTACTGGGAGGATTTCAGAGAATGAACAGTGACAGTGAATGCAACCTTTAATAACAGCAGAGGCTGGAAGATGGGAGGGAAATAAAAGGAAAAAAAAGAGAAAAGTTTGCTTAGTCTGCAGTATAACCCTGTCAGAGATCACCCCACACCTTACCACCGTTTTGATCTACCCCTCTACGGCTGCAAAGGATTATGGTTTGTGATCACCAGTGAGGACATTCTGCAAGATGAAAAGGACTACTTGGATAAGATTAATTTTAATGGTGAACAAGGGAAAGTCCAGCTGCTGCTATTTCCTCCTGGATCAGCCGCGTCAGACCTGTGGATAATAGTGAGAAAATATTCCAAAATGATCAAGATGTGTCAAGCTGATGAGTGAGTGTAATGTTCAGGGGTGTGTAAATTTATGCAATTAGGTTATTCTTTTTATCTTTTTTTTTTTTTCCGGAAATGTCAGTTTTTCAGGTTTCCAGTGCATCACGAACGGATTCACAGAGCCAGATGCAGGCGCAGGTGGAATAATATTTAATGACAATAATAACAATAATGACAGGGTTCCAAACGCGGGGCAAAATCGTGAGGCAAAACAAACAGAGGTCAGAGACTCGAGATCGAAACAATACAGAAAGTAGCGAGAATCGAGAACCGCAAACTGTGAACATGAACAAAATCATTGGCTTTAGGTTACGATGTATGTCTTTGGGCTGTGCGAGGAAAACGGAGAACCCAGAGTCCATTTCAACAGAGTAATGGTAAAAAAAAAAAAAAGGGTTAACAGGGGTGGGTAGCCTGTTTTTAACCCATTGTACAGGTCTGACCTTGTGCTCGAAGCAAAATTTTTGTTTTTAAGCTATCTACTGATAGCGGTTTATATACAGTGGAATCTCGGCATATGAATGCCCTCGCCTTCAGACTTGAAATTTTGCAAGAAATTTGCATCGGTATATGAAGCATTTTCGGCATACGTAAGAACAGAACCGAACCCCGGCTAAGTTGCGGGTACGTCTGGGAGCCGTTGAAAACTTGTTTGCGTCGGTGGAAAGTCAAGTGAAGCCAACCGAAGTGAGTTTACAGTCAGCGAAAGCTGTTTGGAAAAAGTCAACCCAGGATACCAACGTTGCCTTCGGCATGCGGTCAAAAGCTAGGTGATTGTTCTGCCGTTTTTTTGTTGACAGATTAGTGGCGTGGGTGGTCTGTTCTATTTTTAGCCCCAAGCTTGGTGGCATGACTTCCTGTGAGGAGCCTTGACTTGGAATGCTTGGCTTGGGAGCAGCCATACAGTTTACACACACTTCATATTGGTCATATTTTTGGGCGGCTGGAACGGATTATCTGCATTTACATTATTTCTCATGGGAAAATCTTAAGAACTCTCCTCCAGAACGAATTAAGTTCGTACGCCGAGGTTCTGCTGTATGTAGTGTAAATTATTTACAGTATATTCAGCTGGGAATCTGTCTGAACGAGTGATGTGTTTTTTTCTTTATAAACTGACTAAGAACCTAAATTTTTGTGATTCTCTGTAAAGTTTGCCGGTGGTTTTTGAGGGAACTGTGCTGATGCAAGTTTACGTAAGTCTATGACGTTTTTCTTGTGTGAGCTTATTCAGCTTGAGCGATTTCTGCTCCACCACAAGCTTGCTTGAGATTCATATTTCCTGTCTACCATCCAAATGGCAAATCGGGCGGCGGTGCTCGGTTTCACACTGCCGGCTGCTCGGAGGCCTCCGGCTTTATTGCGGCTCTTTGCGGGCGACAGCATCTGTTATTGTGTGTGAGACGCACAGGCAGTGAGCGCTGAATTTCAAGCGTGCACTTAGGCAGTGAGGGAGCATAGTGCCTGTCAGCATCACTTTCTGTAAGGCTTCAATGACGCACTACATTTGTTGCTCTCCCTGAGCAGCCTCGAGCACAGGCAACTCGTTACCTACTCACAGCTCCCAAATACACACAACACTGGTTCTTTTTTTCTTTTTTTTTCCTCACAGCTGACCTTAAAGATTAAAAGCAGCAGATGGAAATAAGTCTTGACCGGGAGCCAGACGTAAGAACGTCAGTCAGTCTGAGGGAATAATAAAATAGGGGTCGTAAAAGTGACAAGGCCAAAGGATTATGAGGGATTTGGTTGCTTTTTATGGTAACAGTTAGCGTCGAAACAGGAGGATTCGTGTCTGTTTGGAGTCTGTTCTGTGCCTTCGGAGAAATTGTCCTATATTCTGAAATGATGAAAGCGACGTCCTATATTTATCGGGACGCAAAAACATCCATATTTTGAGATAAAAACTGGCTGAATATTTTATTACGAATCGTTTAATTTATTACACTGGACATTTTTACATTTACTTTTATGTTATTTAGTAGATGCTTTCACCCCGTATCCCTTATCTAGAGCGACTTACCAAAGTGCTTAGAAGTATCAAGGAAGACCTGCATTAAGACTCTTCTCTGTTTTGGCACAGAGGTGAACTGCTGAGTCACTATCAGTCTTCAGACCAGGTCTAAAGACTTACCTCTTTCCTGAGGTACTTAAACTAACACTGTTTTTTTTTTTTTTTTTTTTAGAGTTTTTAGACTGCGACTTAATGAAATCGTATCGATGTATTCATTAATAGAGACTTTAAAGCACTCTGGATCAGGACGTCTGCCAAATGCCATAAATGTAAATATAAATGTTAGTATCCATCAATGAAAATGTCCTTATATTGGTTCACTAGGTCACAGACTAAGGAGACCATCAGCCTCAAAACTCTGTGGGAGATAATATAGCGAGTGATAATTTCAGTACTTCAGGAAGGTCTTTAGACATTTCATGGGTTTCTGTGGTAGCTTAGTGGTTAAGGTGGTGGAGTACTGATTGTGAGTACGAATCTCAGGTCCACCAAGCTGCCACTGCTGGGCCCCTGAGCAATGCTCTTAACCCTTAATTGCTTGTATAAAATGAGCAATTTTATACATAGGTTTCTCTGGATAATGGCGTCTGCCAAATAACAGAAATGTAAAATGCGAGTGAAACAGCAGTTCAGACGTCTAGAGGAAGGTCATTCCACCACAAGGCACCAGAATGGAACATAGAAGTGGCTTATTTTGATGCCCTGGAAATGTTAGAACCAGTAAAGGATATGTGCTGCATTCTAGGAAAGTGTCGGTGATTTCTAGCAGCAGGAGCCCAAACGTAACTGTTGACGCTACCAGGTGGGATATGCAAAGTGAAAAAGCAAAACAGAAGCGAAGCGATAAAGTCAGCAGATGTGAGGAACTTTAGTGTGTTATTTTTTTCCTGCCGTCTTTTTTTTTTTTTCAGCTCGACTCGAGCAATACATCAGACTTGAGGCCATAAAATAACTGATTAAAAAAATGTCAGATAAGAAACTAGAACATCTGGATCTTTTAACAGTGTTTGGGAGTGTTGCCTCTACAGTCACATTTCAGCAGTCAGTAATCGCTCCAACAAACGCTTAAGCCTTTCAGACGCAGCTTTTACTTCAATCGCTTTCTCTACTATTTATATCTCTTCATAATCCCGTGTCATCGTAGACGCATCATCGGGCTGACGCACAGGACCTGCTGTTTTAAGGTCAGATCGTTGAGATAAGCGCCCGAGCAATCAGTTGTCGTCATTGACGATCCGGTAATCCTCAAACAACAACATTTCTGTGTGGAACATCCTGGCCTTTGCCTTGAGGTCGATGGCAAGAGCATCTGAGCCAATCAGGATGCAAGAGTGGGGGGGGGAGTGTGAAATGTAATTGAAAGGTTGTAACCCACATGACTTGCGCGGTTTCACTGGTCGTACCTCTCAGGAAACGACGTCGATGCTCGCGGCTTTTTCCGAACGAAGAACGAGTGAGAGAGAGGCGATGTAATGAAAAAATCATTGCCATTCACTCCATTCACGCCAAACTCTAAATCCACTCTTGCCTGTTTTATTAGGCCAGTATAATTCGGTGTGAAATTAAAGGTGACTCTTCACGGTGCTCTTACATCAAAGGCTAATTAAGTGGAGGGGCTGCTAATCATGCCTGCGATAAGCACGCCCTTTGTGTGGATTTCCATTTTAATATGCTTCTGTAGAAACGGTAGACTTCCGTCATGTCTCCGAGCAGATGTAATCGGCTAATATCAATTACCAGGCTGGACCGGGTATTCGGTGGGCCCTAGGGGCTTTTTAGAAATTATATTATTCAAGTCTGTGCATTAGTAACCATGGAAACGTGCAATTTTCCCGATGTAGACCTTTTTTTGAAAGGGCTTTTTGTTTGTGGAGCAGGTCAATGCTTATAGATCAGGTAAGAAGCGAGCGCTGCGTGGCCTTTATGACCCTCAGGGGTGAAATGTGCTAGGTTGTGAGACCCTTTGTGTAATTACGGTGGTTGTGTTCGGAGAAGGGTGTGAACAAATATATTTCACCTTATCTGCAATAAAAACAAAGCTTCATGGATTGTTCATAAATTGTTATGTGAAATACACAGGAAGTAGTTTCTCTTTATGGATACAGAAATTGTAACGAATGTTCCACAGACATCCATCCAATTTGCTTTAGCGCTCATCCTACACAGGTTTCCTGGTGTCTATCCCAAGGGACTCAAGGTAAGGAACACCCTGGATGGGGTGCCAGTCCATCACAAGGCACAATCACACATTACAGATGATGCCAATCAGCCTACAATGCTTGTTTTTGGACTGGGGAAGGAAACTGGAGAACCTGGAGGAAACTCCACAGCAGGGGAAGAACAAGCAACCTCCGTGCACGTAGGTTAGAAGTGGAAATCATCCCCAAAATTGGACGTGTGAGGAAAGCTTTTGCTAAATGCTAAGCCATGATGAATGTTTCATTTTTTTGTAATGAAAGGAACGGTGTTATTTCAGATAAAGTCACCTGCCTAAAGAAAACCTTTGTATATACTCAAAGTTAATGGAAAGTTCTAGAAGTTCATCTACCTGTTCTTTCTCCCACCTGTGGAAAAACGCCTGCGATTCGCTAACACAGCCATAAATGGCTAATAACATTGATTTATAATCACAATGTTGTCCTGAAAGAAGCAGCTGTATTGCTGGAAGAGGCCATCTTGGTAATAAGTTTGTTTTCAGTCAGACGAGGCTTGTCGATTCCGACTGAATACAGACTTGCGGTTTAGACACGGTCTTATCGCCAGCGGCAGGTGTGTGTGTGTGTTTGTCATTCGCCACACAGTAGTCTCTCTCTTCCTCTATTATCACGCCAGCGTTCGGCTTTGAAAGCCAAATGCTCATTAAGAAAAATTTCCAGAAGTGTTTATTGTAGTGTTGTCGTGTGTATGTGTGTGTGTGTGTGTGTGTGTGTGTGTGTGGCTGTCACTGGGCTTGACATTAACGTGGATTAGAATCAGAATAGCATGAGGGTGCTTAAAGATGGAGAGGAAGGGAGCAATTAAAAGCAATATGCACTAGAGTAAAACGCAACGCATCAAAACACTAATTACGCTGAGTGGCTGCCAGAGACAGCTTTGCACCCTCATTTAAGCATACGCGTGCGTGCGCGAGACAGAGAGAGAGAGAGAGAGAGAGAGAAAGAGAGAATCAGTGTGTCTGTGTTTCAGTGGTGCAAATGCAAATTTAGCAAATTTTGGCTTGTCGTAATGAAGATGTCGCTACTATGGTAGTGAATGCAACGCGACATCTTCATTACAGCAGGCCGAATTTGCATCTTTTTCTCTCTCGCGCGCACTCATGCTCACTCTCTCTCGCTCTCTCTCTCTCTCTCTCTCTCTCGCTCGCACCTGACACATAAACCATTAAACTCGCGGAGCTTTTCATAAGCTCACTGCTTTCCGGACTAGCGTGTGTCATTATCGTAACACCGGAGAGAAGCTCAGCAATCAGTGGCCTCCTGCTGTCTCTCACCGCGACTCTTTTCCTCTTTGATTGTGCTCAGATGAGGCTGGGAGTGTGAAAAAGCAAAAAAAAAAAAAAAAAAAAAGACACAAAGAAACACACTCCTTTTGCTCTGTCTGGTTAGTTCCTTTCTTGTGCTTTAATGATGAACCCACACGCATTTCTGCCACCGGGGAAAATGGTGCAATTTGGTGGTGTTGTTTTTCTCTCTCTCTCTCTCTCTCTCTCTCTCTCTCTCCATGAAAAGCCAGCGTTCCTCTTTATTTTTAGTTCCTGTACATGTTCATGCGTGCGAGATCTATCCTAATCCTCACTGCATTATGAAAAAGGTTTTCAGTAAATGACCAGCTATTAAAGGAGAAGTTCACTGCCAGAACAAAACTCTACAAATTATTTCCTCACCCCCTGGTCATCCAAGATGTTCATGTTTTTCTTTCTTCAGTCGTAAAGAAATGATGTTTTTTGAGGAAAACATTTCAGGATTTTTCTCCATATAGTGGACTTCAATGGTGCCCACGAGTTTGAGCTTCCAAAATGCAAGATTAAATACAGCTTCAGAGAGCTCTAAACCTCGATCCCAGCCCAGGAAGAAGGCTCTTATCTAGCGATGTGATCGGTCATTTTCTTAGAAAAATAGAAAATTGTATACTTTTTAACCGCAAAAGCTCGCCCTGGGAAGCTCAAAAACATAATTTCTTTGTGACTGAAGAAAGAAAAACATGAACATCTTGGATGACAAGAGGGTGAGGAAATTATTTGCAGAGTTTTGTTCTGGAAGTGAACTTCTCCTTTAAGTTGCGAGAAATATAATAACACCTGTTTGTAAAAAATCCTACTGTAAAATGTTTGAATTCGCAAAAGCTTTCAGTTTGGTTTGTATTGTAAACATGCAATTCTTACTATATAGAAATCTGTACAATAAAAATGTGTAATCAAGGCTTCTTCCCTCTTTTTACACATGAAATACTTAACTCTGGATGATTATAAACTCCAGCTAAAGAGAATCCAGGGTGAACAAATTATCCTGGCTCTTCGTAATCTTATATGTCACGCTGTACATATGCACTGCACAACGCTGGCCTAACCTTCATCATTGCTTATTGGATAGGATAAATACAGCATGCGACGGCAATAATTACAGTTTGTCTTGTCCTTTATGTCAGTGAGGGGAAAAAACTACAGGTCTGCTGATCCAAACAGGTATTATTATTTCACAGCTTTCTAATCTTTTTAATTTTGTCATGTAGTTTACCAGGTGTTTGTTGATCCGGTTTGGGTCTGTATTTGGGCCCTGAGTGTGTGTTTGGGTCTGTATTAGGGCCCCGAGTGTGTGTTTGGGTCTGTATTATGGCACTGAGTGTGTGTGATGGGTCTGTATTAGGGCCCTGAGTGTGTGTTTGGGTCAGTATTAGGGCACTGAGTGTGTGTTTGGGTCGGTATTAGGGCCCTGAGTGTGTGTTTGCGTTTGTATTAGGGCACCGAGTGTGTGTTTGGGTCGGTATTAGGGCACCGAGTGTGTGTTTGGGTCTGTATTAGGGCCCTGAGTGTGTGTTTGGGTCTGTATTAGGGCCCTGAGTGTGTGTTTGGGTCTGTATTAGGGCCCCGAGTGTGTGTTTGGGTGTGCATTATGGCACTGAGTGTGTGTGATGGGTCTGTATTAGGGCCCCGAGTGTGTGTTTGGGTCTGTATTAGGGCCCCGAGTGTGTGTTTGGGTGTGCATTATGGCACTGAGTGTGTGATGGGTCTGTATTAGGGCCCTGAGTGTGTGTTTGGGTCGGTATTAGGGCCCTGAGTGTGTGTTTGGGTCTGTATTAGGGCCCTGAGTGTGTGTTTGGGTCTGTATTAGGGCCCTGAGTGTGTGTTTGGGTCAGTATTAGGGCACTGAGTGTGTGTTTGGGTCGGTATTAGGGCCCTGAGTGTGTGTTTGCGTCTGTATTAGGGCACCGAGTGTGTGTTTGGGTCGGTATTAGGGCACCGAGTGTGTGTTTGGGTCTGTATTAGGGCCCTGAGTGTGTGTTTGGGTCTGTATTAGGGCCCTGAGTGTGTGTATGGGTGGGTTTGGGTGTGTTTCGGGGCCCTGAGTGTATGTTTGGGTGGGTTTGGGTATGTATTAGGGCCCTGAGTGTGTGTTTATTAGGGCCCTGAGAAAGTTTGGTAATGAAAAGCTCAGTGGCTTGAATAAGTCCAATATTTTAGTTTGGTACACATTTAAATAATGTTAATGAAATAAACGTTGAATCTTAAATATTAGAGTATCTACAAAATTTACAAAATTTATAAAAAAAAAAAAAAAAATAGATAATGCCAGAGACAAACTGATGGACCTTGGCTGGTGTTAAAAATCCAGTAGTCAATATTTGTCTTTTCTCTCTAGTATGAGTAATGCAGACTTCTTAGGAAATTATTAAATTAAAAAATTAATTATATATATATATATATATATATATATATATATATATATATATATATATATATATATATATATATAAATTATATTAAAGAAACAAAACTCAAGCCTTAAGTCTGTTACAAAGATGGAAATAAAAACAGTTCTGGAAAAATGCCTTCTATTAAATGAAAAGTTAGAAATTACAGAAATGGAAGTTTGTATTTGGATTGGCTTGTTGTTTCTTGTCCGTCATTGTTTTAGACACGCCCCCACCCCAAAAAGAGACGGCATGTTTATAATGTTGTAGCCTGGATTTTTAACGGTACGAGCTTCAAAAAAAAAAAGTTAGCATGCTAACTTTAGTTAGTGAACCATGTTTTGTTCAATGAGTAACAAAACTGTTCCATTTATTAGAGATGGATTTTTCACAAATTGTATGCAATATATTTTTAATTTTTACTAATTTAGAAATTCTTGTGCTGTGCCTTGGCCTTGTCCTGCCCCCTAGTGGACATAATGTTCTTTGAATTCTCCAGATACAATAAAAATATGCACAGAAATATTTGTGTTTAAATTTTCTCTGGAAATTTTTCTTTTTCTTTCTTTCTTTCTTTCTTTCTTTCTTTCTTTCTCTCTCTCTCTCTCTCTCTCTCAGTCTCTTTCTTTCTTTCTTGAATTTTTTATCCATACAAAATCAGCACCTGATAGCCCCACCCCTTTTTTCTATTCATAAGCAAAGCTGCGATTATTGAGTTCATGACGAATCCAACGTTCCACACTTTGCTGATTTTTCTTTTTTCATTTGAATAAGTGCATCATCTGGGTACTTGAAGTGCACTTCTTCTTGTTGGAATTTTCAATGTGATCACATGACTCACTATTTATACTACACAATGGTGTTAGAATGGTGCATGTCTGCCAAGTCCTCTTTCTGATTTTGTCTCTCCGAGAGCTCGTTTTACACCTTCACAAAGCCCCGAAGTAAACACTCTGCTATTCATGGCTCTCGCTAACGCCTATCTTTCTTTCTGTCGTTTGTTCCTTTCATTGTTATTTTTATCCTCCGTTGCTGTAGTAATACTTTGTCAGGGGTGGGTTGGATGCTGTCACTTTAATCTAAGAGAACAGGGGCCACTCGGGTCAGCGGTCGCTTCTGCTCTCTTCAATTAAAACCCTGTGTGAGAAAGTGTCACGGTAATTAAGGCGGCAGAATCAGCGTCGAGGCTGATTAGAGGCATTTCCATGTTCGGCCGGTCAATTTGTCAAGCCGGTCTGTGGTGTACGACTTTTGACAGCGTTGGTGATCCTTAGCTTTAATCCTGCGAGCTGACGTAGGTTGTGGTTCACATAAACATACTGTTTCATGATGCACAAATTTGATTCAGTAAAGTCCCGATATGAGATAATCACTTTATGATTATTTTGAAATATAAACATTTCTTCGCAACCTTCAGAGGTTACGTCTGATCGTTTCGTGCTGTTACGGTTACCACGACAACCACGAATCCACTAACATCGCACACCTTATGTAAAGGTCAGGCCGGTGTCTGAGTCTGCAATGACTTCATTTTCCCTCATGCCTAATTTATATTTAATAGCAACACAAGGCAACTGAGCAAATACCGTGACGAACATCGTGTTTTTCCTCCGCATCGACTCAGCCGAGGTGTTACCCTTGAATTAATGGGCAGGGATGGCTGCGTGCGTACAGGAGGAAGTGTGAGGGAGGGTGTGATAGAAGGGCGTAAGACCAATGATCTACTTTCATGCCTCCTAATGAAAAGCGTCTGAGGCGCAGAGCTACGTTGGCAGCCCCTGATTTATGA
Source organism: Hemibagrus wyckioides (assembly GCF_019097595.1). NCBI lineage: Eukaryota > Metazoa > Chordata > Actinopteri > Siluriformes > Bagridae > Hemibagrus > Hemibagrus wyckioides. Next base: position 15,648,587 of record NC_080732.1, on the reverse strand, counting down.
ACTCCGGGTTCTGTACGCCATTATCAGCTAGACACACACACACATACACACACACACTTACCCACCTTCAAGCACGTGTCACTTCTAATCCTGGATATGGGGTACGTTACTGTGGCAACCTAAGCATACTTCTTTGCCTTGCATTATTCTTTACACAGTAAAAGGAAGCTGCACTTGCCCTAGGTGAAATTAAGCTGTCTTTTTTTCCTGAGGTTCTATTTTAGTCCTATTCTAGTCCTGCTGCATACAGTAATTTAGCAAAATGTATTCATTTACCAATTATTTGGAACACTTCACTAAAGTATCTGTACTAAAATTTACTGATTTAAATGTTTATCAAGTGGATAATTGGAACACACCTGGCATTTGGTGCAGCACTACGCTCACCTCTCACATGAGACTCATCGTTTCAGCTCTTGTCCCTCAGTAATGCTAAAATTGGTCTCTCCAGTGTGATTTTGCCTCATTGAAGTCTCTTTTTCTTTTGTGATGACTGGGGAACACCAGTATGTTGATAATGATGCCATAGAGCCAGCTGTTTAACTCCTGAGTGAGTGGTTCACAGTTGGCTTTTGCTAAACGAGTTGGCACATCATAACACATGCATGCTACATTAATGAGCAGTTCATTTTCCCATTTCCCCTCTTCCTCTCCTAGCACATATTTGCAGTTTAAAATAGCAAGTGGGTTATTGGTTTTGATTAGTCTGTAGTCTGTGTTACAGTATTTTCATCAATGGCAGGGTCCATGTGTGTTTGGGTCTGTATTAGGGCTCTGAGTGTGTGTTTGGGTCTGTATTAGGGCTCTGAGTGTGTGATGGGTCTGTATTAGGGCTCTGAGTGTGTGTTTGGGTCTGTATTAGGGCTCTGAGTGTGTGTTTGGGTCTGTATTAGGGCTCTGAGTTTGTCTTTGGGTCTGTATTAGGGCTCTGAGTTTGTGTTTGGGTCTGTATTAGGGTCCTGAGTGTATGTTTGGGTCTGTATTAGGGCACTGAGTGTGTGTTTGGGTCTGTATTGGGGCCCTGAGTGTGTGTTTGGGTCTCTATTATGGCTCTGAGTGTGTGTTTGGGTCTGTATTAGGGCCCTCTCGTGTGTGTTTGGGTCTGTATTAGGGCCCTCTCGTGTGTGTTTGGGTCTGTATTATGGCCCTCTCGTGTGTGTTTGGGTCTGTATTAGGGCCCTGAGTGTGTGTTTGGGTCTGTATTATGGCCCTCTCATGTGTGTTTGGGTCTGTATTATGGCCCTCTCGTGTGTGTTTGGGTCTGTATTAGGGCCCTGAGTGTGTGTTTGGGTCTGTATTATGGCCCTCTCATGTGTGTTTGGGTCTGTATTATGGCCCTCTCGTGTGTGTTTGGGTCTGTATTAGGGCCCTGAGTGTGTGTTTGGGTCTGTATTAGGGCTCTGAGTTTGTGTTTGGGTCTGTATTAGGGCCCTGAGTGTGTGTTTGGGTCTGTATTAGGGCTCTGAGTTTGTGTTTGGGTCTGTATTAGGGCTCTGAGTTTGTGTTTGGGTCTGTATTAGGGTCCTGAGTGTATGTTTGGGTCTGTATTAGGGCACTGAGTGTGTGTTTGGGTCTGTATTGGGGCCCTGAGTGTGTGTTTGGGTCTCTATTATGGCCCTGAGTGTGTGTTTGGGTCTGTATTAGGGCCCTCTCGTGTGTGTTTGGGTCTGTATTAGGGCCCTGAGTGTGTGTTTGGGTCTGTATTATGGCCCTCTCGTGTGTGTTTGGGTCTGTATTAGGGCCCTGAGTGTGTATTTGGGCCTGTGTTAGGGCCCTGAGTGTGTATTTGGGCCTGTGTTAGGGCCCTGAGTGTGTATTTGGGCCTGTATTAGGGCCCTGAGTGTGTGTTTGGGTCTGTATTAGGGCTCTGAGTTTGTGTTTGGGTCTGTATTGGGGCCCTGAGTGTGTGTTTGGGTCTGTATTAGGGCTCTGAGTTTGTGTTTGGGTCTGTATTAGGGCTCTGAGTTTGTGTTTGGGTCTGTATTAGGGTCCTGAGTGTATGTTTGGGTCTGTATTAGGGCACTGAGTGTGTGTTTGGGTCTGTATTGGGGCCCTGAGTGTGTGTTTGGGTCTCTATTATGGCCCTGAGTGTGTGTTTGGGTCTGTATTAGGGCCCTCTCGTGTGTGTTTGGGTCTGTATTAGGGCCCTGAGTGTGTGTTTGGGTCTGTATTATGGCCCTCTCGTGTGTGTTTGGGTCTGTATTAGGGCCCTGAGTGTGTATTTGGGCCTGTGTTAGGGCCCTGAGTGTGTATTTGGGCCTGTGTTAGGGCCCTGAGTGTGTATTTGGGCCTGTATTAGGGCCCTGAGTGTGTGTTTGGGTCTGTATTAGGGCTCTGAGTTTGTGTTTGGGTCTGTATTGGGGCCCTGAGTGTGTGTTTGGGTCTCTATTATGGCCCTGAGTGTGTGTTTGGGTCTGTATTAGGGCCCTCTCGTGTGTGTTTGGGTCTGTATTAGGGCCCTGAGTGTGTGTTTGGGTCTGTATTATGGCCCTCTCGTGTGTGTTTGGGTCTGTATTAGGGCCCTGAGTGTGTATTTGGGCCTGTGTTAGGGCCCTGAGTGTGTATTTGGGCCTGTGTTAGGGCTCTGAGTGTGTATTTGGGCCTGTGTTAGGGCCCTGAGTGTGTATTTGGGCTTGTGTTAGGGCCCTGAGTGTGTGTTTGGGCCTTCTTTATGGCTTGTGTTAGGGCCCTGAGTGTGTGTTTGACCCTGTGTTATGGCCTGTGTTAGGGCCCTGAGTGTGTATTTGGGTCTGTGTTAGGTCCCTGAGTGTGTATTTGGGCCTGTGTTAGGGCCCTGAGTGTGTGTTTGGGTCTGTGTTAGGGCCCTGAGTATGTTTCTGAGCTTGTGTTAGAGCCCTGAGTGTGTGTTTGGGTCTATGTTAGAGCCTTGAGTGTGTGTTTGGGTCTGTGCTAGGGCCTTGAGTGTGTGTTTGGGTCTGTGTTAGAGCCCTGAGTGTGTGTTTGGGTCTATATTAGGGCCTTGAGTGTGTGTTTGGGTCTATATTAGGGCCTTGAGTGTGTGTTTGGGTCTGTTTTAGGGCCTTGAGTGTGTGTTTGGGTCTGTGCTAGGGCCTTGAGTGTGTGTTTGGGTCTGTTTTAGGGCCTTGAGTGTGTGTTTGGGTCTGTGTTAGAGCCCTGAGAATGTGTTTGGGTCTATGTTAGGGCCTTGAGTGTGTGTTTGGGTCTGTGCTAGGGCCTTGAGTGTGTGTTTGGGTCTATATTAGGGCCTTGAGTGTGTGTTTGGGTCTGTGTTAGGGCCTTGAGTGTGTGTTTGGGTCTGTGTTAGAGCCCTGAGTGTGTGTTTGGGTCTATATTAGGGCCTTGAGTGTGTGTTTGGGTCTGTGTTAGAGCCCTGAGTGTGTGTTTGGGTCTATATTAGGGCCTTGAGTGTGTGTTTGGGTCTGTGTTAGGGCCTTGAGTGTGTGTTTGGGTCTGTGTTAGGGCCTTGAGTGTGTGTTTGGGTCTGTTTTAGGGCCTTGAGTGTGTGTTTGGGTCTGTGTTAGAGCCCTGAGTGTGTGTTTGGGTCTATATTAGGGCCTTGAGTGTGTGTTTGGGTCTATATTAGGGCCTTGAGTGTGTGTTTGGGTCTGTTTTAGGGCCTTGAGTGTGTGTTTGGGTCTGTGCTAGGGCCTTGAGTGTGTGTTTGGGTCTGTTTTAGGGCCTTGAGTGTGTGTTTGGGTCTGTGTTAGAGCCCTGAGAATGTGTTTGGGTCTATGTTAGGGCCTTGAGTGTGTGTTTGGGTCTGTGCTAGGGCCTTGAGTGTGTGTTTGGGTCTGTGTTAGAGCCTTGAGTGTGTGTTTGGGTCTATGTTAGGGCCTTCAGTGTGTTTTGGGTCTGTGTTAGAGCCCTGAGTGTGTGTTTGGGTCTATATTAGGGCCTTGAGTGTGTGTTTGGGTCTGTGTTAGAGCCCTGAGTGTGTGTTTGGGTCTATATTAGGGCCTTGAGTGTGTGTTTGGGTCTGTGTTAGGGCCTTGAGTGTGTGTTTGGGTCTGTGCTAGGGCCTTGAGTGTGTGTTTGGGTCTGTGTTAGAGCCCTGAGTGTGTGTTTGGGTCTATATTAGGGCCTTGAGTGTGTGTTTGGGTCTATATTAGGGCCTTGAGTGTGTGTTTGGGTCTGTTTTAGGGCCTTGAGTGTGTGTTTGGGTCTGTGTTAGAGCCCTGAGAATGTGTTTGGGTCTATGTTAGGGCCTTGAGTGTGTGTTTGGGTCTGTGCTAGGGCCTTGAGTGTGTGTTTGGGTCTGTGTTAGAGCCTTGAGTGTGTGTTTGGGTCTATATTAGGGCCTTGAGTGTGTGTTTGGGTCTGTGTTAGGGCCTTGAGTGTGTGTTTGGGTCTGTGCTAGGGCCTTGAGTGTGTGTTTGGGTCTGTGTTAGGGCCTTGAGTGTGTGTTTGGGTCTGTGCTAGGGCCTTGAGTGTGTGTTTGGGTCTGTGTTAGAGCCCTGAGTGTGTGTTTGGGTCTATATTAGGGCCTTGAGTGTGTGTTTGGGTCTATATTAGGGCCTTGAGTGTGTGTTTGGGTCTGTTTTAGGGCCTTGAGTGTGTGTTTGGGTCTGTGCTAGGGCCTTGAGTGTGTGTTTGGGTCTGTTTTAGGGCCTTGAGTGTGTGTTTGGGTCTGTGTTAGAGCCCTGAGAATGTGTTTGGGTCTATGTTAGGGCCTTGAGTGTGTGTTTGGGTCTGTGCTAGGGCCTTGAGTGTGTGTTTGGGTCTATATTAGGGCCTTGAGTGTGTGTTTGGGTCTGTTTTAGGGCCTTGAGTGTGTGTTTGGGTCTGTGCTAGGGCCTTGAGTGTGTGTTTGGGTCTGTGTTAGAGCCTTGAGTGTGTGTTTGGGTCTATGTTAGGGCCTTCAGTGTGTTTTGGGTCTGTGTTAGAGCCCTGAGTGTGTGTTTGGGTCTATGTTAGGGCCTTCAGTGTGTTTTGGGTCTGTATTGGGGACCTGATTGTGTGTTTTTGGCCTGTGGTATTGATCTGAGTATTGTGTGTTTGTTTCTCTGTTTTGGGCCTGAGTGTGTGTTTGGTCTGCATTAGAGAGTTTCACTGGGACTGTATTAGAGGTATTAGTGTGTATTTGAGTGACCTGTTATCTGTGAGTAGCCCTGTCTTAGAGGTCTGTGTTTGGGCCAAAGCCTGTTATAGAATCGAGACTTCTTTGTGTTTGGGGCTTGTATTAAGGGCAAGTCAACATTTGCACAAGTAGCACAGACTGGATGTGGGCTAGAGTTAGGATGCTGGATCTGTATTTTCTGTCTCTTTTAGGGGCCTGAACCAGTGTTTAGGCCTGTGTTAGGGGCCTGTGCTGGTGTTTGGGGCTGCGCTCGAGGTCAATGTTTAGGCATGTGTTTAGGGGTCCTGTATTAGTGCTCCTTTGTGGTGAGCAATTCTTTAAGGAAGAAGAATAATCCAAAAAACATGGCAGTGGCAGCTGATGGATTGTTCTGCCCCTTCCTTTCTCCCAGTCAATCTATCAGAAGCAGGTCTGCTTTGATTCCCATCAGCCACGCTCCAGTGCACAACATACCCGCAACAGAAACAGACTACATTAACTGCCATTTTACTTTCAGTCCTTCTCCTCCATCCCCATCATTTTAATTGCAAATCACCTTTCTTTGCTCACAAAGCATAAAAAATGCAAGTCGTAATCTGTCTTTTTTAGTCCCCGACGTAGGTAATGTCAGGGAAGGCTATCTGCATGTAAAACTAAGGGTTGCGTTAGGATATCTCCGCAAGTGTGAGTCTTACGATTTATAATTTAAAGAGCTGTAAGAAGAGAGGGGGTTTAGGATGAGTTTGGACAGTGTCTCCTGACCTTCCGTCTCACCGGACCGTTCCCAAATCTGATTCGGATTTAGCAGTTCAGGGGTCAGCAGTTGAGGTCCTGTGTTCATTCGGCTGAACCATTTGACTTACAGTCTGAGACAGGACAAATCATTGCAGTTGAGGGTTGAAGGTCTTACTCAAGGACCCAGCTTTGAATTCACAACCTTCTGATGGACAGCTCGAATTTTAACCTTAACCCATTGAGCCAACACTTGTCATGCTTGTAACCATGCTAGTCCCTTAATTCCTGCCCGAGAAGTGATATATCACCTGTGCAACTTGGTCATTGACCTCTTTAGCCTTTATCTATAGCAATTAACAGATGCTCATGGGTACATCTGAGGTCTTCTAATGGTCTTGAGATCACCCAACCAATGATCAAGCATCCAGTTGCGTCACAAGCTACTGAACCTTATACCACCTACCTCATACAATGCATTAGCTGGTTATTAACACATAAATCCATGAAGCTTTGACAGCACATCTTAACCGAGACGTGACAAACAAAGAGTGTTAGTGGCTTGTATAACAAGCCTTTGTTGCATGGCTGCATGAATGCAAATGCCATTTTCCAACATTTATTAGCGTGATGGAACTTCATCTTCATCAAAGTGTATGTTCCTTGTACAAGGTCTTCGGTTAAAGCAAGACTTAATCATTGCCATATTAGAGAAGTGAGAGTCGTGGTTTCGCAAGAGAGGAAGAAAGAAACAGAGAAAGAACGAGATAGCTGGAAGGAGAGACGTAGAGAAAAGCAAGAGACGGCAGATTGTCATCTACAGAAGAAAAGTAATTGACCGCATCATGACAGTTTTATGTTTTACCACACTGATCCAGAAATGCACCCATCACCTGTAGAGAAGCCACTGCTGTTTCATGTTCAGTTCCAAGGCCAAGCATTTTAAAAAAGACTGACTTCTTAACCAGCTTTCGTTTTGCCACAATTATCCAGGTGCACTGCTGTGTTCTGACCTCCGTAACTGCAGTTTGCTCGAAGGCAACCGGGAATAAAGCACATTGCACCAAAATTGCATCACAGGACTAGTAGATGTAGATGTTAAGGGCTGCTTAAATGGTGCAGTGTTTCATTTTTAGTTCAACTCCTATGGTTAGTTTTTAGTGCCTGGAAGATTATGAGTTCAAATCCCAGCAAGTTACGGTTAATGGGAAATGCTGGTAATTATAGACCGAGAGTGTGTCCTGACTCCGGTGTAGGTCTCTGCGGATATATATAAATATAAGGAATAAGTGTAATGCTGTATGTTGCATGAAAGATCTATCTAACCAGATCATCATAGAGAATGAGGGGAAAAAACAAACAAAAACCAAAATAAATAAATAAAATGAAAAAATAAAAAGATAAATCAAATAAAACATAAAATAAAATATATAAATATAAGTGGAAGAAATGTAAAAAAGTTTTAAATATATTTTAAAATATATTAAAAAAAAACTCATCCACTTACATAAAAAATACCTTAAACTTTGCACTATTAAAACCATTTCAAGTATATTCCAATATTCCCCTTTACATTAGAGTGCAGTATTTTCCAAAATACCAATATACTGTCTGCAGTATATTCCAATATAGCAACACACACACACACACACTTTAATATTAGCTTCTATATATACACCAATATAAAAATATACGGTATGTGATGAAGATTAGACAAAATCTTCAGATAGTGTGATAGTAGCTAGTGTGAGAGGATTTATATCCAGCTCTAAAGTAAGTAAATAAGGGTACCATTGAAACAATGGTCATTAATAATGCAGTAAGTATTAAGTATTAAGTATTTAAGTAAACTTAAACTAAGCTAAATGTAACCATCTGACTAGGTGTTTGTGAAGACCAGAGGTTACATCATGCCTGTGATCATGTGGGATGCCAGAAAAAAACACACAAGTGAGGCATTTTTATTTCAGTCTTCAGATAACACAAACTCAATGCTCTTAACCTCCTCAGAGCAACAGTCCAAAGTCTAGAACGCCTTCCCAGTGGAGTGGAAGCTGTTATTGCTGGAAAGAAAAAGCCAATTGCGTGTTAATGACCACGGTTTTGGATTGGGATGTTTGACAAGCACATATGGATGTAAATCTAAATGGATTTTCCAATTTAGGCCACACCCCCTTTGAGTTTAAATCCAAACGCATATACAACTACAGATATTTGAGGCACAGATACAGATCACTGCACACATAAAGATAACAAGATACTGAGCTCCTAGAACAAAACAAGACAAGGACCATGTATCCTCATGATAACAAATAAAAAAAATAAATAACACTGGGTTCAGGAGATTTGGTGTAAATAAGTTCGAGGCTTCACAATGATTAGTGCTGACAGTGAAATCTGAGGAGGCGGAGGATCATCTGAGTCTCCAATATATTCCAATATACCAATATGAAAAGTGTCCAGTGTCATCTTCAGTATATTCCAGTATACCAATACACAACTTTTCAAATAAAAGTCAGTATAAATGTCAATATATTGCAATAATCCAGTTTAGGCTCCAATATAGTCCAATATCTTAACATACAAACTGTTCAATATATTTTCTCAAATATTTTCCAACATATTCTACCTGCAATATATGCTATATTGACAAAAGTTTTGGGACACTTCTGCAAATCAAGTTGTTTTTCAGGGGTTGGGCTCGGCCCCTTAGTTCCAGTGAAAGGAACTCTTAATGCTTCAGCTTCATACCAAGACATTTCAGGTCAGTCAAGTTCCTCCAAATTAGTGAAGTTCCACTTCCACACCAAACTCACCCATCCATGTCTTTATGGACCTTGCTTTGTGCACTAGTGTGCAGTCATGTTGGAACAGGAAGGGGTCATCCCCAAACTGTTCCCACAAAGTAGGGAGCATGAAATTGTCAAAATGTCTTGTTATGCTGAAGTATTAAGAGTTCCTTTTCACTGGAACTAAGGGGCTGAACCCAACCCCTGAAAAACAACACCTGAATTTGGAGGGGTGTCCCAAATATTTTGGCAATATTGTGTATTTCAAACCTTCTTTTCAGTCTTTTTGCATGCAAAATCTATTGTCATTCTTTTTTCTGTTATGTACTATAAGCATTCTCTGTTTCATAAAGCAATGTTGGATTGAGAACAACTGACTGATTATTACTGTAAACAAGTTGTTGTGCCATTTGATTCATTGAAGCTCTACTGAGAATGGTGTCTCATTGGACATGGTGTCTCAGCAGGCTGATTACAACCTTCTCCCTGTTGTCCCAGCTATGGCATTTGTGCACAAGATTCCTCGTGCTTTTGCAACGTCCTCCATCTCATTTGCTGATATACTTTTCATTAGCTCTTACCACCGCGCGCAATTTATTCTCCCTAATGCAATAAAAGCACTGTTGATGTTGTGTGTGTTTGTGTGTAGAGGAAGACGCTGCCTCATATTTTCACCCAATAAACCAGGACCATCACCCCCCCCCCCCATTCACCATATACTCATTTGAGGTTTTGGCATATTAAATAAAAAAGTCTCAGTGCATTTCTTATTATAGTTGGAAAGAGGATTTAATAACGCTAAATGAAGTGCACCGAATTCATGCGCCGGAGAGAGGGGACCGGCTCACACGCTCATTTCGGCACACCGCTTTTATTTTGATTCTTTATTGGCAGTTAAGTGCGGATTAAGATCCCAGTGATGGTGCTAAAGCTGTGGGATTTACGTTGCTTTATTCGCAATGCTGAAGAGGCACCAGTAGTACCAGTGTAAGAAATTACAGACTGAAATTACCTCAACCCAGGTTCCACTCCATGGTACACATCAGAAAGAGGCTTTTCAACAATGAATCAAATCAATTATTAGTATTGGAGCAACAGCAGGACATCAAGGACCATCGCTGAACAAAGGCTATAACATTTAAAGACATAGTATCACCCGGCTATTTGGGTAATACTCGGTTCTTACTCTCAATTTACATTTAAAGCCAAACCCCATTTAAATTCCAGCAGGAAACACAGTATTACATTCTTGAGCAGGATTTATTCTCCGATGAACCCAGAGTACTTCATGTAGTTTGTCACTGCTTCGACGCCCTCATCGATTTATTTTTCTTACATAAAATCATCATTCTCGCTAAATCAAAACATGGTGTAGGGGGCGGGGTCTCAGAGGTAGGAAAGCAAAATTCAGCTGAAAATCCTGCTGCAGTATAACTGAATTCATTTTTGTGTGTGTGTTGGCAGGGGGTCTGCGAGGGGCCACCATTGTGGATTCTCTGGATACACTGTACATCATGGGTCTAACGGAGGATTATAAAGAGGCTAAAGAGTGGATACGCACCAGCCTGGACCTGGATTTGGTAAGAACATGTTTACACACTGACAACTACACGATTCTGAACCAAGAAACTGTGAGTGTCCCGGTTAAACGGTGGGAGATAGATCTGGTATAACATTATGGTCTGGTCTGATGAATCATGTTTTCTTTTACGTCACGTGGATGGCCGGGTGCATGTGAATCGCTTACCAGGGGAACACATGGCACCAGGATGCACTATGGGAAGAAGGGAAGCCGGCGGAGGCAGTGTCATGCTTTGGGCAATGTTCTGCTGGGAAACCTTGGGTCCTGCCGTCCATGTGGATGTTACTTTGACACGTACCACCTAACTAAGCATTGTTGCAGACCATGTACATCTCATCAAGATTAATGCACCGTGCCACAAAGCAAAAATGGTTCAGGAAAAGTTTGATGACCACAACGACCAGTTTGAGGCGTTGACTTGGCCTCCAAATTCCCCAGAGCTCAATCCAATCGAGTATCTGTGGAATGTACTGGCCAAACAAGTCCGATCCATTGAGGTCCCACCCAACCCTCCCAACTTACAGGACTTAAAAAAATCTGCTGCTAACATCAGATACCACAGCACACCTTCAGGGATCTAGTGGAGTCCATGCATCAACAGGTCAGGGCAGCAAAAGGGGGATGAACACAATATTATTATTATTATACAGGTGGTCATAACATGCCTGATCGGTGTATGCCGTAACACGCAGCCATGTTTTATTTTTAATTGGCATCATTATGGCATCATTATGGCATTATCAATATGGCTCATTTTTGGCAGGTAGTTAGAAGGAATTGTGGGTAATGTAGGAAACCAGTCAACATGGGGGAAAAAACCCAACATGTCTGTGAAAGAAGTTCAAACTCATTATAAAATAAAACTTGGAAACTAGTGATAATATTTTAATTATAAAGATTAACAGGCAGGTCATTCAACATGGATTTTTCTGTGGTTTTGCCTATAATTCTAAGCATGTACTCTAATTCCTTTGACTATACTAAATTAATAATAGTGTTTAAGTCTCAGACACATTGTTGGTTGCTGTGGTGAATAAGGCAAATGCATATATTCAAACTCTAAATATTATAGCAGGAGCAACATCATAATCGATGATAATATAGAATAACAAGTCAGAAAATTGGAAGAAACTTGCATCAGAAAACATGTCTCAAATCTCTGTGGTGCACTTGATAAGATTATAAGGTATTCGTTTGCAAAATAATCAAGAAGAAACACAGAACAGGTGAACACAGTTGTTGGGTAACACCAGTGACAGGAGGAGGAGAGACAGGGCTAGAACAGAACATAATAATGGTCTTAATTGCCTTAACATAACTGTCACAATTTGTGACTTTATATATAACAGCAGTTTTCATTTTCTCAGCCTTCAGAAAATGATTCTACATAATTCATTTCCTTTCCATACATGACAATGCCCCCTCCCCTGATATTTAATAAACTGCAATACATTTCTTGAAAAATGAATTCACTGATATGCAAATTAGCATGGGTTTAATTAACCGCTACCTCATTTGCATATTTTATTCATTTACAAATAAACACATTTGTAATGCAAAATAATACGGCATTATTTTTGACAAGTTCTATTCTGATATTCAATAATGTTTAAGTGTAGTGTATAAGTTTATACCACATCACAGTACTCGCAAATAAAATACACCCAACAGCACACATTCCTGATCCCAGCACAGCCAAGACCAGCTTTATTCCCTTTATCCCGTTTTGTTAAGTAAAGTGAATAGTGTTGTTTTGTGTAGGCTCTGGTTAAGTGAGCTCTCATTAGTGTCAGCTCTAATAGGTATCCAAATAAACAGATAAAGAAATAAAGGCCAGTGTTGAGCTAAACCGAGGCTGAGGCTCCGGAAGGCTTATCAGCTCGTCGCTCTCCAGCTCTAATCCGCCCGGCCCTGTCTGAGTGTTTCCTCAGAGCAGGGCCATCGATTCAAACTCCGCTCGGATCGACTGTTTCCTTCAGCGTGTGTTTGATCAGCAGGATTCGTTCCAAATCAAACACTCACCAAAAAGGCTGTCTGGTGCAGCTACTAACAGCCTTGCTTTTGTCTCTGGGCTTTTCAGGAAAGAAGGAGGGAGCGAGGCTTGAAAAGGACATAGCAAGGGTGCAGACTAATCCTATAATAATGGATGCAGAGACAGGGAGATGGAGGGAGAACTGAACCAGGCTTTATTTGGCTATCTGTCCTCATCTTTGCTCCGTAACACGAGAGACTGAAAGCATAAAGTGGCTGTTAATGACGCCTTAATGGGCTGGACGCACTAGAACCGGACTGTCCGTGAGTCCTTGCAAAATTCGTACATTCTCCAAAAACAGATTCAAAAATTCCGGCTTAGCCTTTCAAACATCATGGAAATAAATATAAGTACTGCCGCTACCTGAGAAAGGAAAAAGAATGGCTAAAAAAGGAGATCTTTCGTGACGTCGTACGAAGGATCGTTCCAAAACTAAACTAGCTTGTGACTAGGCAACAGTTTGGCCAGCTAGCTAGCTAATCCATAGCCATTACATTTTAAACAAAACTGTTGAGAAAAACAATATTTCTCTCAGACGTGCTGGTGAATTGCTAAAAACACACTTCACGTCAACAGCTAGGAACTGTGCTAGCTTGTACATAGCCATTAAGTCTTAAATATGAGCACTGTAAACTTATAGCAGTGGAAACTGCTGAAAACATGAGAAGATTTTCCCCTAGATGTGGTGATAAATTACTTCGTTAACCGTAACCTAAACCTCAATGAGCACGGCAATGTTGTGACTAAGGCTAACTGTTTAGCTAATTAGCATGTTCGTCATTCTTTCAGGAAAAACACGACAAATAGGCATAACACTTTATGCTATGTCTTTAAAAAACAGCCCAAAAATACACTGATTACCGCAGAAAAGTAGGATTTGATAATGTTAAGTCCAGGTGGTGAACCTGTTCAGCATGACGAGGCTAAAAACAAAACAAAAGAAACAAAAACAAATGCGAGTAAACAGCCACACAACAAGAGTCTTTCAGCACTTCTCAAGATCTGAATATAAATATAGCAACATCATCGAGGTGCTTTTTAGCACAAGCAGTGTTCCGTGGCAGCTGATAGGATGCTAATGTGACTGAATGCGTTTGAAAGAGCTTTTCTGACTAGCTTTCCAATGTGTTTACCTTGTGTTTGTGAACTTCATTGCCTCTGGGAAATTCCCAGCACATGTTAGGATGGAGTGAGGTGAAATAGCACTCAAAGATTTCAAGCCTTAAAATGCGCCAGTGGAAAACGAGTCAGGCATATCAAGCAGAAAGGGTTTTGTTTCTTTTCAACTAAAAAAAAAGAAATCCTTCCTTCCTTTTAGATATAAAAGAGCCTTGCTCATCTGCATATTTGAGCTTTATCTGTATGCTGATGAGTCACACTAACGAAAGTCACAAGTCAACCAGGTAGCGTTAGCTCGTGTTATTTGTTAGCTTACATTGAATTGCATGAGGGGGAAAAAGCCATCAAAATGAATTTTAAAAAATTCGATTATATAATAAATAATTAAATAAATAAATAAAAAAACATAAAAATATTTTTGACAAAATCTTGGTATGTATTAATAAATAAATAAATTAATTAATTAATTAATAAATACAATAAACATCTTTTCACAAAATATTTTGGCAAAATCTTGGTATAAATAAATAAACATTTTGAAAATTTATTTTGGCAACATTTTTGTATAAATAAATAAACCAAACAAACACTACATTTATTTATTTATATATATATATATATTTTTAATTCATACCAAGATTCTGCCAAATTAATAGAAAAAAAAACATAATAAATAAATAAACGTTTAAAAAATATATTTTGACAAAATTTTGATATAAATAAATAAACCAAACAAACACACAATACAGAACACATGAATAGACGGAAGAGTCGCATGCAGCTCACGAGCCAAGCTCACATTCAGGTTCACCTCCCATGGTTTACTCGAATCTGCATAATTTCCTATTGTAATAAAAAGGGGCTGTGGATCACACTGGTGTATATAAGAGGAAAGAAATGCTTCTACCGTTTACAAAACCCACAGAAAGCATTCCAAAAAGGCATT
>NC_080732.1:15571849-15631849 GCF_019097595.1 Hemibagrus wyckioides | reverse complement strand
GTGTGTGTGTGTTGATGGACAGCCTTTTTCTACAATGCCAAACTCACACTAAGTAAAGAAAACAGCGTTACTAAGTGGACCCTTGAGACAAAGCTAGCTAAAATCCAGCTTTGGTGAGTGAGCTTGTGTGGTTTAGTGTGTATACTTTTAGCCGCCTCAGCTAATTAACAGCAGTTCGCCGTGTAGTATACGGCTATGAAATAGTTTTCAACAGAGCATGTGCTGAGTGTAATGCGAAAAGAAGTGAAAAATATGTTCCAGACGTTCATCAGCATTATAATTAACAGCACACTGTTCCTGGAACACCAATCCTAATCAAGTGCTTAATTAGCTCATTATGATTTTCTTGCCCCCCCCCCCCCCCGCCCCCACTCATGAATACGAACGTGTGGCTCTGCAGGTGAGGTGAATCTGATCTCAAATGTTGAGATTATGAGCTGTGTGAGTGCTGTAACAGTAAAGGTAACAGTAGGGTTGCTATAAATCCAGTCCTGGAGCGGAGAACTCCAGCACAGTTTAGTGATTGTCTTCCTGTAACACATTTATTATTAAGTGGTGAGCTGAATTACCTGAGCACTGTAGTTCTGTTCCTCTGTTATAACAGTATGTGTTGTCTATAACTGTTATTTCTGTAAGAATATGGATTACTATAACAATATGGTTTACTGTGGTCAACATAACAGTCGACATTACTATAAGAGTATGGGTTAGTGTGATTACTATAAGAGTATGGGTTAGTGTGATTACTATAACAGTATGGGTTTGTGTGATTACTATAACAGTATGGGTTAGTGTGATTACTATAACAGTATGGGTTTGTGTGATTACTATAAGAGTATGGGTTAGTGTGATTACTATAACAGTATGGGTTAGTGTGATTACTATGAGTATGGGTTAGTGTGATTACTATAACAGTATGGGTTTGTGTGATTACTATAACAGTATGGGTTTGTGTGATTACTATAACAGTATGGGTTTGTGTGATTACTATAACAGTATGGGTTAGTGTGATTACTATAACAGTATGGGTTTGTGTGATTACTATAACAGTATGGGTTAGTGTGATTACTATAACAGTATGGGTTTGTGTGATTACTATAACAGTATGGGTTAGTGTGATTACTATAACAGTATGGGTTTGTGTGATTACTATAACAGTATGGGTTAGTGTGATTACTATAACAGTATGGGTTTGTGTGATTACTATAACAGTATGGGTTTGTGTGATTACTATAACAGTATGGGTTAGTGTGATTACTATAACAGTATGGGTTTGTGTGATTACTATAACAGTATGGGTTTGTGTGATTACTATAACAGTATGGGTTTGTGTGATTACTATAACAGTATGGGTTAGTGTGATTACTATAAGAGTATGGGTTAGTGTGATTACTATAACAGTATGGGTTTGTGTGATTACTATAAGAGTATGGGTTTGTGTGATTACTATAAGAGTATGGGTTAGTGTGATTACTATAACAGTATGGGTTAGTGTGATTACTATAACAGTATGGGTTTGTGTGATTACTATAAGAGTATGGGTTTGTGTGATTACTATAAGAGTATGGGTTAGTGTGATTACTATAAGAGTATGGGTTAGTGTGATTACTATAAGAGTATGGGTTAGTGTGATTACTATAACAGTATGGGTTAGTGTGATTACTATAACAGTATGGGTTAGTGTGATTACTATAAGAGTATGGGTTAGTGTGATTACTATAACAGTATGGGTTAGTGTGATTACTATAACAGTATGGGTTAGTGTGATTACTATAACAGTATGGGTTAGTGTGATTACTATAACAGTATGGGTTAGTGTGATTACTATAACAGTATGGGTTAGTGTGATTACTATAACAGTATGGGTTAGTGTGATTACTATAAGAATATGGGTGTGATTACTATAACAGTATGGGTTAGTGTGATTACTATAACAGTATGGGTTAGTGTGATTACTATAACAGTATGGGTTAGTGTGATTACTATAACAGTATGGGTTAGTGTGATTACTATAACAGTATGGGTTAGTGTGATTACTATAACAGTATGGGTTAGTGTGATTACTATAACAGTATGGGTTAGTGTGATTACTATAACAGTATGGGTTAGTGTGATTACTATAAGAATATGGGTGTGATTACTATAACAGTATGGGTTAGTGTGATTACTATAACAGTATGGGTTAGTGTGATTACTATAACAGTATGGGTTAGTGTGATTACTATAACAGTATGGGTTAGTGTGATTACTATAACAGTATGGGTTAGTGTGATTACTATAACAGTATGGGTTAGTGTGATTACTATAACAGTATGGGTTAGTGTGATTACTATAACAGTATGGGTTAGTGTGATTACTATAACAGTATGGGTTAGTGTGATTACTATAACAGTATGGGTTAGTGTGATTACTATAACAGTATGGGTTAGTGTGATTACTATAACAGTATGGGTTAGTGTGATTACTATAACAGTATGGGTTAGTGTGATTACTATAACAGTATGGGTTAGTGTGATTACTATAACAGTATGGGTTAGTGTGATTACTATAACAGTATGGGTTAGTGTGATTACTATAACAGTATGGGTTAGTGTGATTACTATAACAGTATGGGTTAGTGTGATTACTATAACAGTATGGGTTAGTGTGATTACTATAAGAGTATGGGTTAGTGTGATTACTATAACAGTATGGGTTAGTGTGATTACTATAACAGTATGGGTTAGTGTGATTACTATAACAGTATGGGTTAGTGTGATTACTATAAGAATATGGGTGTGATTACTATAACAGTATGGGTTAGTGTGATTACTATAACAGTATGGGTTAGTGTGATTACTATAACAGTATGGGTTAGTGTGATTACTATAAGAATATGGGTGTGATTACTATAACAGTATGGGTTAGTGTGATTACTATAACAGTATGGGTTAGTGTGATTACTATAACAGTATGGGTTAGTGTGATTACTATAAGAATATGGGTGTGATTACTATAACAGTATGGGTTAGTGTGATTACTATAACAGTATGGGTTAGTGTGATTACTATAACAGTATGGGTTAGTGTGATTACTATAACAGTATGGGTTAGTGTGATTACTATAAGAGTATGGGTTAGTGTGATTACTATAACAGTATGGGTTAGTGTGATTACTATAACAGTATGGGTTAGTGTGATTACTATAACAGTATGGGTTAGTGTGATTACTATAAGAATATGGGTGTGATTACTATAACAGTATGGGTTAGTGTGATTACTATAACAGTATGGGTTAGTGTGATTACTATAAGAATATGGGTGTGATTACTATAACAGTATGGGTTAGTGTGATTACTATAACAGTATGGGTTAGTGTGATTACTATAAGAGTATGGGTTAGTGTGATTACTATAACAGTATGGGTTAGTGTGATTACTATAACAGTATGGGTTAGTGTGATTACTATAACAGTATGGGTTAGTGTGATTACTATAACAGTATGGGTTAGTGTGATTACTATAACAGTATGGGTTAGTGTGATTACTATAACAGTATGGGTTAGTGTGATTACTATAACAGTATGGGTTAGTGTGATTACTATAAGAATATGGGTGTGATTACTATAACACATTATGATTACTATAACAGCTTGGATAGTAATGATTACTATAACAGGATGGATTTATGTATAACAGTAAAGATCATAATGATTATTATAAGAGTATGGTTTACTATGATTACTAAAACAATAAGGATCAAAATGATTACTATAACAGTATAGGTTAGTGTGATTATAGTTATGGATTAGTGGGATTATTATAACAGTAAAGTTTAGTGTGATGACTGTAATAGTATGGATTAGTTCCAACATCTATAATAGTTTGGATTTGTATGATTACTATAACGGTATGGATTAGTGTGATTACTGTGGCAATATTCAGTAGTGTGATTACGAGTATGGAATATTTAAATTACTATAATAGTATGATTATTTTGGCGGTATAGATTAGTTTGGGCATCATAATAAGATTCTGTATGCTTATTGTTGCACTATGGAGTGCTGTAATGAATTTGTATGATTCCTGCGACGGAATGGATTGGTACTGTATGATTACTATAATACTGCGAAATTTTATCATTACTATGACAGTATGGATTGACATGATGGTTAGAATAATATGGATCCGTATGATTACTATACTGGCTTAGAATGCTATGAGCAGGGATGATCATTAGAAGCAGGATGTTGATATAATAGTATGGACCGGTATGATTGGTTTAAGTGTGATTAATTATATTATTATTATTATTATTATTATTATTATTATTATTATTATTATTATTATTATTACTACAGCATGACTGCTATATCAGTATAAATTAGAGTCAATGCTATAACAGGTTATAGAATTGTAATTACTTTAACAGAATGCGACAGGATTGTTTATGATTATCGGTGTGGCTGTGGGTCACTGTGATGGTTATTACAGTATGACTGCATCGAGGCTTTACCAGTATAATCGTTATAAATGTACGATTGCTTTAACAGTAGAATTGCTATAGTAGTGTGAATATTGTTCAATTATATTAGCATTATGACAGTATGATTGCTTCTGGCTAAGGGCAGCTGAGCCCGGGTAGATTAGTATTCATCTCTGCTGTGAGCTCCGGGGTGAAACGAGGTTTCCCAAGTCGCATGTCTTGCGTCAGATTTTGTTTCTTACACAGCTCGGCCTTGTGAGAGACGCATCTTTATTCTGCTGTTGCGCCATTCAGTCTGCAGTGAGCCAAGTTGCTCTGAGCTCAGGGGCCAAGTGCAGCTAGCCCCATGTCAAAAGTGTGTATTCAGAGAGTGTATTTATGGAGAGGTCTGGCTCCCCTGCTTCTGTTTTTTTTTTTCTTCTCCCCATGAAAAGCAAGCAGAGGAGAGTCCCAGCCGCTCAGCATAGCAAAATCAGATCAGCTTTAGTCCACCGTTCAAAGCTGTAGTGTTCCTTCACACACACACACTACTCCTAGATGTCTCTACTACGTTATCATTATTATCTTTTATTTACTTACAGATTTTATTGTGATTGGTTTTCATTGGACTTTTACATTAACAGGCTATACCGGATACACAAACGCATTTCTATCACGCACCTTAAAGCGGCGTTTGGGATTTAGCTGCACGCAAAGTGCGATTTCGATTGTGATAACAGTGTGGTGAAAAAACTGTTCCAAGTAATATCTACTTTTTTAGGGCTTGTGAAATAAAGTATTCTATGAATGTTGGGTTTTTTTTTTTTTGCTTCAGATCTGTAAAAGTAAAATCTAGAATAGTGTTGAAACAGTAAGATTTGCTCAGTGATGTGTGTGTGTGTGTGTGTGTGTGTACTGACAGCTGCTATAGCGGGTGATGACAGGCTTGATAAGTGTGTTTGGCCCACTCCTTTTATCTCTCTCATCCTCCTTCCTCCCTCTCTCTCTCTCTCTCTCTCTCTCTCTCTCTCTCTCTCTCTCTCTCTATCACTCTGTCTATTCATTATATACATGACTCCCTCTATCTCGCTCTCTCTTTCACTCGTTCTCTCTCTCTCTCCATTATATACATGACTCTCTCTATCTCTTACCCTCTCTCTTTCTCTGTTTCTCGCTCTCTCTGTTTCTCTCTCTATTCTTTATATACTTTTCTGTCTCTCTCTTTTGC
Source organism: Hemibagrus wyckioides (assembly GCF_019097595.1). NCBI lineage: Eukaryota > Metazoa > Chordata > Actinopteri > Siluriformes > Bagridae > Hemibagrus > Hemibagrus wyckioides. The sequence continues at coordinate 15,626,179 of NC_080732.1, read as the reverse complement.
TCTCTTTCTCTCTCTCTCTCTCTCTCTCTCTCCATTCTTTATATACTTTACTCACTCTCTCCACCCCTGTCTCTCTCTATCTCTGTCTCTGTGTGTGTCTCTCTCTATTTATATACATAACTCTTTTTCTCCAGCTTCCCCCATCTCACTGTCTCTCTTATTCTTTATATACATAACTTGCTCTCTCTCTACAGCTCTCACCCTTTTTCTCTTCTCTCTCTCTCTCTCTCTCTCTCTCTCTCTCTCTCAGTGTTCCTCTATGACCTTAAACTTGCTGTGTATCTACAGCATAAAATGCCACAGCTGAGAACACACACTGAGTCACGAGTCAAAGTCTCTAGGGTGTGTGTGTGTGAGTGTGTGTGAATGTGTGTGCGCGTGTGTGTGTGCGCGTGTGTGTGTGTGTGTGCGTGTGCTCGTTTATGTGTGTGTATGTGTTGGCAGTGTTCGTGGCAGTCAACCACAGTGTTGATTAGTATTTTTGAGCCACGGCGTCAGACAGTGTTCCCTCCTGTGCCTCACGTCTACTGTATTACTGTGATCGCATTGGTTAAGGCGTGTTAGCGTACAGTTGATGGAGTTAGCACACAACAACGCTCCATGTGTTCAACATAGCTGCTGAAGAGACAGAAAATAAGAAGAAGCACATTTTACTGATGAGCTCTATTCCAGAAATTTCATTTAATTCAGATTCATGCTATGCTGCTTCACGTGAAATGCTAGTTATATTGTCAAACCCATTGTGCGTGATGGTGGGTGGGAAGCTTCAGCTTCTTTGAGCTTCAGAATCAGGTTTTTTCCACACTAGCGCTTTTAATGCACTTTCAGCACTCCACAGAAAATCCAAAATGAAACACCAGTGCAATATTTCTGGGCTTTCTCTTTGCTCAAATTGAAGATTTTCCAAGCTTATACTCTGGTGTGTGTGTGTGTGTGTGTGCACCCCTCTCTCTGGTTCATGTGGTTTTAGCAACAGCAACATGTATAGCAGCTAATGTAGCTATGCCAGCTACCTAACTGCTTTAACAGTAGCAAGCTAGCACTAGAATTAGGTAGCAGCAAGAAGGTCCTGGGTTCGAATCCCGGGTTCAAACAGGCAGGGGCCTTTCTGTGTGGAGTTTGCATGTTCTCCCTGTGTGTGTGTGGGTTTACTCCGGGTACTCCGGTTTCCTCCCACAGTCCAAAAACATGTACATTAGGTTGATTGGTCATTCTAAATTGCCCATAGGAGTGAGTGAGTGTGTGTGTTTGTCTGTCTAAATGTTTGGTCCTGTGATGGACTGGTGACCTGTCCAGGGTGTACCCCTGCCTTTCGTCCAATGTGTGCTGGAATAGACTCCAGCAGATCCCCGTGACCCTAATTAGGAATAAAGCAGGTATAGAAAATAGATGGAAGGATTAGCTAGCACTAAATTAAGGAATTAGCTTGCTGAATTAGCTCAACTTAGCTAGCTAAGTATTTTGTTAAGGCTACTGAGACACACAAAAAAACAAACAAAATGGCCTGAGGAGTTTGTTTCCATGAAGGGAAATTTTTTTTAATCTTTTATAAGTGTATAGCTAGGCTGCTACAATCTTTACATTCTGTTGCTTAGCACAAAATGCTAATTTTATGTACACATTAAGCTATACTAGTTTAGTGAGTTATCTAGTTAACATTACTACCTCACCAGAACTAGCGAAAAGGCTACCAAGAAAGCTAAAAGGTAAAATAGTTTATTGTGTAATTAATGCCAGTAGCCTAAGACAGAAAAAGATGAACTGATTGGAGTTCCAGAAATTTCCATAAAGTAAAATATTTTCCTTCCACCTTTTCTTTTACCTTTTTAGCTTCACACTCTGCTGCTTAGCATTATTAGGCTACACTAGTGTAGCAACATTAGCTAATCGAGCCAGCTAACTACATGCAGGATATATTTTAATGTGAACGAACTACCATTACCTCACTAGCATTAGCCAAATTTGCTACGAATTTAACTATTAAGTATTTTATAGTGTAAATAAAACCTATAACATAGTATTAGCAAGTGTAGACCTTTATATTGTATTTTATACTAAGCAATATATCAAGGAAGGAGTGCGAAAAAAGAAACAAATAATGATGTAAAGATCTGCACTTTTGTCCCTGTTGCCCTCTCCTTTTGTTCTCCTCCTATTTCTTCATGTCCTCTCTCTCTCTCTCTCTCTCTCTCTCTCGTTCCTGTAGCAGCTGGCAGTTGCTATGGTTGCTACTGGAGCTCTAGCTGTTTCTTTGTTTTTCTTTTCTGTTACTAAGCTCTTTTTTTTCATTTGGACACTGAAGACAAAACTAACACTACTTTTTTTCCATCCCATCTTTAGACACTTGATGTTAATGCTGGTATTAAAAATAGAGTAGAGATACCTGGACCTGGATATCCATCAGCTCGGTAGCTCTGGAGAAAAAGAAAGGAAAAAAACTCTCTGTACCACGGAAATGTCCACCTGATCCATACAAAAGAAATGTCCACCAGTTTTATTCCATGCAAATCTCCCCAGCTCTATAGCTTAGATATGTCCACGAGGTCAATACCATAGAAATGTCCACTAGCTCCATAACATAGAAATGTCCATCAGCTCCATACCATAGAAACCTCCACCGGATTCATACCATAGAAATGTCCACCAGCTCAATAGCATAGAAATATCCACCGGATTCATACCATAGAAATGTCCACCAGCTCAATAGCATAGAAATGTCCACCAGATTCATACCATAAAAAATGTCCACCAGCTCAATAGCATAGAAATATCCACCGGATTCATACCATAGAAATGTCCACCAGCTCAATAGCATAGAAATGTCCACCAGATTCATACCATAGAAATGTCCACCAGCTCAATAGCATAGAAATGTCCACCAGATTCATACCATAGAAATGTCCACCAGCTCAATAGCATAGAAATGTCCACCAGATTCATACCATAAAAAATGTCCGCCAGCTCAATAGCATAGAAATATCCACCAGATTCATACCATACAAATGTCCACCAGCTCTTTACAATAGAAATATCCAACAGATCCATTTCACAGAAAAGTCCATCAGCACCATACGACAGAAAAGTCCATCAGCACCATACAACAGAAAAGTCGACCAGCTCAATACCATAGAAATGTCCACCAGCTCCATAGCATAGAAATGTCCACCGGGTCTATACAATAGAAATGTCCACAAGCTCAGTAGCATAGAAATGTCCACCAGATTCATACCATAAAAATGTCCACAAGCTCAGTAGCATAGAAATGTCCACCAGATTCATACCATAAAAATGTCCACAAGCTCTTTACTATAGAAATATCCACCAGATCCATTTAACAGAAATGTCCATCAGCACCATATGACAGAAAAGTCCATCAGCACCATACCATAGAAACGTCCACCATTGGTTTAAACATCCATCATCTCCCTATCATGCACTACATACCCCGCAGTTCTAGAACATTGAGATGACCATCAATTATATATGGTTCAAATGTTTCTCAGCTTCTTAGGGCAAAGATGTCCATCAGCCCTGTAATGTTCATGTTTGCACCAAGTCTGATTTATGAAGATGAATATAAAGACAGATAATAAATTAGACATATTTCTTTGGACATGGCAGAAATATGAAAGATGCAGCTGATTGTCCATCCATCAGCAATGTTTAGGAGATGCAGATGTTCTGAAATCCTTTCACTCCGCCTGTGTTAATAAGAACATTTGAAAGCGGTTAATCTGATCATACGAACATGACTGACAACTTCTCCTTCAGTAGGGTTCTACAGTGAGAGATATTTCTGTTGCCTGATGCACATTACCCAGATTTATTGCTTTTGGTGGTCAGGGAATGAATTATTCATGCCTTTGCCAGTCGAGCATCTGGCCTGGAGTAATTTCTTTTAATAGTTGGAATAAATGATTGATGAAGTAGAGCTGAAATGAAATGATATTATAAAAGTAAAAAAATGAGCAGATATATAAGCGTATCTTCCTTCAGCCATTCTGTCTCTGGAGTAATGAGATAAAAATGATTGGCTGGCTTGAGTTTGGCGAAAACTATAGATGGAAAATAGTACCTAGTGTGCATAATTTAATAAATAAGAATATCATGAAATAGTATCTTTGGTTCCGTAGGACAGACTAAGTATGCTTGGTTTAGTTGTATGATTTAGTATTCTTGATAAAGTAGTCCCATTTTTTAGTCAAATGGACTACTACTATTACTATAACACCTCGCACCATTAGCCATCCTTCTCTCACTAACTGTTATGTAATTATTTTTATATAGGAAGTAAAATTCTGCTTCGAGTCTATGTGTGATTTTGTCCGGCTTGAGAACAAATTTTTCAATACGTGTTTGAACTGTTTTTTAAATCTCATTCTGAGAATTGATTCTTAGATCGATTCAGAGTCAGATTCTAATTTGGACTTGATTCTAATCTGACTTTGACTTTTTTTAAGTGTGACTCTAATTCGGATTCTTTTACTCTTATTCCAATTCTAAAATTATTACAGATTCTATTACTCTAGCCTCCTGGTGGTCCAGCAGCAGGATCCCACGCTCTCATTGCCGTGGCCCGGGTCAATTCCCGGACAGGGCGCTAACCCAGCCACTGAAGAGTTAACTCTCAGTGCCGGTCCCAAGCCCGGATTAAATGGGAGGGTTGCTTCAGGAAGTGCATCCAGCGTAAAACCTGTGCCAAATCGAAACATGTGGACCAAATGATCCGTTGTGGCGACGCTGATCAGGGAGCAGCTGAAAGAAAAACGACAACAACAACAGATTTTATTACTCTTAATGTTCTTCTCATTCTATTACTCTGATTTTGATTCTTTTGCTGTTATTATAATTCTGACTCTGATTCAGATTCAGATTCTATTATTCAGACGAGGAGATATCCCTCCAGCAGGTTCTGGGTCAACCCTTAGGTCTGTATCTAGTGACTGATACAGCTCTACTTGCACATGGACTAGTATGCATACATTTAAAATATCCTAGTACTGTTAATACAGGGTGTATTATGACTGAGAATCCAATCTAAACATTGAACTCTGAGTCGAAGAGAAACTTTGGTTCCTGACTTTTTTTTCTTTTCTTTTCTTTTTGTGTGTGTGTGTGTGTGTGTGTGTGTGTGCGTCTGTGCAAATCCAATTAGTTCAGAAAGAGGCGTTAGCATTGCTATCTCTGGGTAATGAGTCGATGATGCAGCTGCTGTGTTGTGTGTGTTGGCAGTCAGACAGGGTGCAGTGAGAGAGAGAGATGGAGAGGGAGAGAGAGAGATGGAGAGGAGGACAGTTGGTTGTAATTGAAAGTAATCGCTCTGGTGGACACGTCTTTAATTATGCATCTTGTCTCTTAAATCGCTGATAAGTGGCTAAACTTGTGGTAAAAAAAAATCTGAGGGGGGTGAGGAGGATAGTGGGGGGAGGGGCAGGGTGTGACTGTGTTTGTGTGGTTTGTTATACAACCAGTTATACAGAGTAATAATAATAATAATAATAATAATAATAATAATAATAACAATACTAATTATTATAATAATAGTTATTATTATTATTATTGTATTTTTGTTCACTAATAATTAAAATTTCTCTCTTAAATAAACTTATTAATAATACTACTTGTGTAAGAATAATAATAATAATAATAAAAATAATAATAATATCTTTGCTAATTAATAGGTAATAATTATCTAAAATTATTAATTAATTAATTAATTAATTAATTATTAAAAATTATTATTAATAAAAAAAAGAATGAACAAATGAAGGAGGATCCAATTCCGTACTGCTATAAAATAACTACTTAATAATAATAATACAATTTTTTTGCTAATTAATAATTATCTCTTTAAAAAAGTATTATTAATAATAAAAAAAAGAATGAAGGATGATCCAGTTCCACACTGTTATAATATAAATATAATATAATAAAAATAGCTACTTAAATAATATTAATAATAATGTTTTTTGATAATTATTAATTAATAATTATCTCTGAAAAATATTATTTATTTAACAATCAATAATTGTTTAATCACAAATACTAGTAAGAAATACATTTATTACATTTTTAAGTTATTACGATCATTTTAAAGCATGAACTAGTCTATATTTTTCTACATAATCTATAACCCATCACTTTCTTAAAGCATGTGATCCCACCACACTGGGAGCCGCTGTGAAAAAAAAAATCATCTTTCTGTCGAATAAATCTGAATGTCGGTATTTGCTCCAAATGATATCTAAAAGTGCTTTTCTTTCTACTTTAGTATGAATCAACTTCCATTATGTGATGAAATATGCCATCTGGACGCTCTACTCAGAAGAGCTATATTATGATTGCCATCAATGCCATTCGCCAGCTTTATATTCAACATGGTTATTTTTCAGTGGGCAAATTGCTCAATTGCTCTTGTCAATGGCTCGATTACTTCCCCAGCCTTCAGATTAAAGCCAGCCAACCTTTCATCAGCTGTCGTGTTTACACTGAGTGATACAGCGTACGTATGACCCAAGCCCAGGCTCGGGAACATGCTGATGGATCTCAAGGTAACTCCTTCATCATGAATCTAGTAATATTTAATAGCTAATAAATACTAAATAGAATGCCTGTGTGCTGATTATTAATTAATCTTGATGTCGGAGAACAGTTTGGTCTCTAAACAGATGGTTTATTATAGCACGATAGTAAAAAAAAAAAAAAAAGAAAGAAAACAGTGTCTTTTGTGTGCTTATGTACATTTGGAGGCTTGTATGAGGTACAGGGCTGAAATTTTCATAAATGTTGAACATTTTTTAAGCAGAATTAAGATTTTTAGCTGTTTTGAATGATCTTTACTCTTTACCATTTGTAAAAGTCTTCTCAAACGTTGCTCTTCACTAGTTTATTTTGTAGAAAAACAAATGAAAAATAAATAAATAAATAAATAAATAGATAAATAGTAATAATAAATAGTATTTAAATATTTAAATAAATAGTAAAATTCTAAAAAATAAATAAATATAATTGATTAATATTTATTAAGTAAAGCTGTATTATTTATATAAATTGAGATGAAGAAAGACGATTGAGCAAAATAAATAAATAAACAAACAAAAATACATAAATAACTTACACAAAATAATACATTAAGTAAATAAATAAATAAATAAATAGGTAAAAAATCAATCAATAAATAAATGAATGAATGAATAAACAAACAAACTAATAAATAAATAAATATCAAACGTGCACTATATCCACTACACAGCATAGCTAGTGCAGTTGCTGTGTTTTTTGTTGTTGTTGTTGTTGTTTTTGCAAAAATGTTGTTTTGTGCACTTGAGTTTTTCCCACTGCTCTCATTAGTAATCTTGTTAACTCATGAGTACACAGCACAGATGCCGGCATCGTGCCTGTCCTCCAAACCGAACTGGGCATCGTATTAGTGGCATCTGTGCCTTGTTGTACCAACATGCACGCAAGCCATGAAACACTCTAGCGACTCCGAGCTAACAGCATGGAATTTTAGCCATGCTGGTTTTATTTATGACGTTATCTCACTGTTTCGTTTTGTTTTGTTTTTTTTATTCTTCCCTTTCTTCCCTAACTGTGCGTTGTGTTCGCAGTCACACGGTACATGCATGTTATCACGCTTGACTGGACTCACATCCCTGCAACACGGCTTAACATTCTCATTCGTTATCGTTTCAATAGTAACAACTCATCCGCTGTCACCTGAATGGCAGACTCTCTACATGATATGGTGCCATTTTCTGTAAGGAGAAAAAGGGAGAAGGAAGGAGTCTCCAGTGTCAGCACTTTGCAGCATTCTGTAAATCTCCCACTGTGGGATACGCTGCAGGCTTTGTGATTTTTTGAGTTTCCTCTAACACTACACCCTGTTGTGTTTTTATTCTTTACTTAATACAGTGCCCAGAAAAAGAACTTGCCTAAAACAGAAGTCCTTCATCAACTGTGCGAGCAAAAGGGCTTCTGAAGCAGTGGGAGGTGAATATTCGCAATTTCACCTCCTACAGTTTTAGAAGCACTTGGCTTCACAGTGTTTAAGCGACAATAAAACTTGGTATGGCAGATTTCTTAGCTTCCTGCCCTTTGCACACACTATAAATATCTTAGTTTTTATTTTTCCTTTTATGGATGACCATTATGGTCTAACCCAGTGCCTAATTTCAGCAATTTTTTTGTCAGAGCTAGACTTATCTGGGGAGAGAAGCATTAAGAAACCGGAACGACACAGGACCTAAAACCGAACCTTGAGGCTCTCCATTTATCTTGACTTGGCTTACTTCTTTAAACAAGTTCTACACTTAAAAAAAAGGTTCCTTGGGGTTCTATGTAGAACCCTAGGGTTCGGTACTTGGCCAATAGAACCTTTTTGCCAAAAAGGGTCTATGTAGAACCCTTGGAGAGCAAAGAATCTTCACTTCAGTAAGCAGGAGGAGTTCTTTGGTTATCCATACTATATACACATATTTTTCCATAACACAGTGTTGCTGTTTTTGTTGAAATGAATTTAAACTGATGGAAAAATGCTGTATTGGAATTTGTATCTAATTCTAATTATAATAATAATTCTAATTAAAATAATAACCCCCTAAATTTTCAGAAAATAACCATCTAACTTGGATTCTGAGACCCCTGTGGGTTTTTTAATGAAACCTTATTAAGAAGAATAAAAAGAATGATTTTATGGATCCATAAGTAAGTGATAGAACCTTTTTAGGTACTGTATTGAACCATTCCTTTTAGAAATCTATTATTTATGAATCACATGAAGTCGTTACAATAAAAATATTGGCAAATAGGTTTGATTTCCAAATCTATCCGCAAAATCTGTCCCCAGTAAGAAGTTATAAATGTTTCGTTCAATTATAGTACCTCAATTGCACTATTAGTGCGCTCTCTCCTATACCTGAATGTATTAGATAATGATTACACATACTGAACTGCCTTCTTTTTCTAAATCACAAAAAACTCATAGTTTTACCTTAAACAAAAAGATTAAACCAGAGAGCAATATTCTACCCAACTGGATCTTCATAAGTCCCCACTGACTTCCTCCTCTGAGAGGCTGCGAGTCAATAAGCACGACTTCATCTCAGCCCTTGGCAAGCTCCAGCAATTGTAATTACGGTGACATATTGAGGCAATTAACTCATCTTGCCTTAAATCTGCTCGGTATCGTATATCACACAGCTTACTTGGGCATAGCTTTGAGAAATTGAAAACGTGGACCAAGGAAAGCATTTGACTGCATCAAAGAAGTAGAGATTTAAAAAAATATATATATGGCTAGTCAAGTATGTTATTCTACAAATGGGTGACAGATTAAAGGAAAAACCAACGGCTCAGCTCAATCAAATAGATCTGGAGTGAAGTTAGATAACACGTGAAAACACAGTATGAGGAAATATCCTTTGGAAGAACATTGGTCCAGCCTTCCAGGACAGTTCCCAAGATTTGTCAGTGTGCATTGAAGCTGTTCTGGTGACTCATGGTGGTCCAGAAGATTGTTGGATTTTGCTTGAATTTGACTAGCTTCAGGATTTCTATAATTAGGTACAGTATATAAGCCTCTAGATATCCTTGAGGCTGGCTCCTAAGTTGGCTCTAAAACAGAATTTAAAAACAATAGAAGACTTCTAAGGATATTCCCAGGACCTTCAGGCATCCAATTGGTCTCTTAACCCTCAAGTGTAGAGCTTTGTGCTTAGAATGGATCCTGACTCACTAGTAAATATACTAAATGTGAATCATTATGCAATAAAGTGCTTGCACAAGTGTTGCTGGTGTTTTGGGGGTACTTTCTGAATTTTATGCTCACTGCGGGTGGGTGTTTGAGGGCAACAGGGCTTTGAAGCTGAGTGGCTGAGAAAAGTGTGGCAGTAACAACATTTAGTTCTGTAATATCATACTTGGTGGTTGGCTAAGAGGATAATAAGAATCCAAAATGAAATAATGTGTGTGGAAAGTCTGCAATAAAAAAAATTGGAAACCTGACACGAACGTTTTCTCTTCCTGGCCTCACCTTTGGACTAATAAATCATTATGAAAGCTGTATTATTCCTCCTGCTTATTATTAGCTGCCTGAGCAGATCAATAGTATCCTTTAACCTGCGGGACATTTTAGTGAGAAATTATCTCACTATTGGACCCACTAATGTGCTGTAATGTTTCAGACAGAATCTTTCAGAGTTATGGCACAAGTTTTGAGACTGAAAAACGTTCATATAGCAGTTATAAAACTTTCCGTTTGATGGCTGTGGAAGGACCACGTTACAGGACTGCCAGAGAGCCACTGTTGGGCCTGTGAGAATGGAGATGTGTTGGGAATGTAATGTTGGGTTGTTGAGAAGGGAGGTGTTTTGGGAATGTGGTGTTTGTGAGAATGGAGGTGTGTTTGGTATGTGGTGTTGGGGAGAATGGTGGTGCATTTGGAACATAGTATTGATGAGAAAGGTGTTGTGTTTGGAATATAGTGGTTGAGAGAATGATAGTGTGTTTGGAATATGGTGTTTGTGAGAACAGTGATGTGTTTGGAATTTAGTGTTTGAGAGAACGGTGGTGTGTTTGGAATGTAGTGTTTGTGAGAATGGCGTTTGGAATTTAGTGTTTGTGAGAACGGTAGTGTGTTTGGAATTTAGTGTTTGTGAGAATAGTGTCCTGTTTAGAATGTAGTGTTTGTGAGAATGGTGTTTGGAATATAGTGTTTGTCAGAATGATGTTCGAAATGTGGTGTTTGTAAGAATGATGGCATGTTTGGAATGTAGTGTTTGTGAGAACGGTGTTGTGTTTGGAATATAGTGTTTGTGAGAATAGTGTCATGTTTAGAACGTAGTGTTTGTGAGAACGGTGGCGTGTTTGGAATGTGTCTTGATTTTTTTTATTTGTTTGTGTTTTGCAGAGTGGAGAGGCTTCTGTCTTCGAGGTGAATATCCGGTACGTTGGAGGCCTGCTGTCTGCATATTACCTGACCGGAGAAGAGGTAAGAACAGAAAAACCTGCATCATATATAGAGCTAGGGCCAAAAATCAAAATCTTTTTTATTTAACATTAGAGACAAATGCTTTTTGTGCTATTTAAGAAAGCCCACTTTACATCGCTGTGACTTTGTATATTAATGAATAAGAACTTTTATATTCATACAGACACACACACACACACACAGACTAAGCCTTCATCCTTTCCCACAGGAGCAGAAGAGATCCACTGGCATAACTTGCCTAGACTTACTGCTTCATTGTAGAGGATAAAAATCATACCCGTCCGAAACTAATGGCCGGGGAATCTGTCGATACACAGCCTCTCGAGTCAGCTTAACATGTATTGAGTGAGAATCTGAAAAAGTCAGAGAAGAAGACAGACGTGTGGGATTTTCCTGCCGTTTCAGCTTTTCTGCTTTGAGTGGATGCTGTTGGGATTTAGTGTGAGGGGAACAGTGGTGACTTTTACTCCGGAGTGAGAGAGAGCAGTCCACTCGGGAAGAGCGGCGGTTCTTTCAGAAACACAGTGGAAGAACAAATTTAAGGCTTTTACACAAAGACTGTGTAGTTTAACGATGCTTAATTAATGATTTAATTACTTAATTTAAACTGAGTAATTAAAAGGCTTAATTATGATGAACATTCACAGCAAACATGGCTGTTACAGAGAAGTTAATTCATGTTCAAGTCTTTGGCAGCTACTTAGAACAACGCATTATCCTGCATAATGTAACACTAATGACAAAAAGCACTTTCTTTCTTTCTTTCTTTCTTTCTTTCTTTCTTTCTTCTTATTTATCCATTCCATTGTTAATTAGTATATATTTTTTCCTTACATTAGTTCGATCATTTATTCATTCATCCATTTTTCACTGTTTTTATTAAATCAATATTTCTTTCTTTCTTTCTTTCTTTCTTTCTTTCTTTCTTTCTTTCTTTCTTTCTTTCTTTCTTTCTTTTTTATTTTTAATTAATTTTTTTTTCTTTTTTCCCTTTGTTCATTTATTTATTTTTATTTATTCCATCCGTCTGTCCTTCCTTCCTTCCTTTTTTCCATCCTTCCCTCCTGCCATACATTGAAGCTAGGAAATCCAGCTGACAGCAAAAGTAGAGCTACACAAACACTCTGTGCTTTTTTATGGACACTGAAGCAGGTAGCAAGAGGTGATTCTTTACTTAATTCCCTACTTTTAAGCTGTAAAATGTGTGTGTGTGTGTGTGTGTGTGAGAGAGAGAGAGATTGGAGATAAAACAGTTTTCCTTATAGTTATCTCTGCACTGGAGTGTTTTATCAGATCAGAATGGCTTGTGGCTGATGATGCATCATGCCCAGTTTGCAGCCTCTACACACACACACACACACACACACACACAGTAACTGTATGGCACTCAACCACTGTCTAGAACTGTACAGAAGTATATTGTGTGAGACATTTGTCTCTGAAGGCGATGGATTTGTTTTCCCGCACAGCCACTAGATAGAGTGTGTTGTCTGCATTTTCCAATGGAAGTGTCAATATAGCTTAGCCTCCTTCTGTGAGCCTGTCACATGTGTGGGTGGAGAAATGTAGCAGCGATCTGTGGGGTCCAAGCACCCACTGACGTGGTCAATTACTTGCCTAGATTCATAGAAAACTAGAGTAACCAGGTAGTGTTCATGTTTCATGTCAAATGCCTCCTAAATGCCTATAAACTGTTGACGGCTGCCATGTTGTTTAACTTAGAAATAGATTAGAAATCCAGTTACAGATTCAGAACACACACTGATCAGTCTGACATTTTCGGAGAAACTGTTATTTGAATGTAACTCCCCCTTTGGATGACCACACCTAAACTTCGAGGACATCTTTACAATGGTGTCTTACTCATACATACCCATGATTTCTCATGCCTTGCTGTAGAAAAGAGATGAGCTTCAGTACGGCTACTTGTTCATCCCTTCATCTGTTTTCTCCTCACATGCCGTGGTCCCTGAACAGATTTAACAGAGAAAGTAACTCTCACACACAGATTAGATTAACACCCGCCTGCTGGCAGCCGAGTTGTTTGGGGTGCAGGAATTAGTGTTATTGGAAGCGAAGTCGTCCCTCGTCTCAATAATTTTGTCCTGGTCGATTGTTCCCATACTCTGAGTTGTCACTTTCATGGTGTTTTATGGCGACAGTCATTAAAAAGACACCCGGTGGTCACTGTTCTGTTTTAATTTGCACAGCAATCTTTCTGTCGCATCTCGCTCTGAGCAGCAGAATCGATTTATGTAAAGCTTTGTGCTCTACCCCTTCTGTGATTTCAGAGACCAGTGAAACACTTGCGTATGCGTTCATGAAATTCGCTTTATGATGCTGTGCCACTAGCTTGAACTCAAGCACAAATGCTGGCAAAAAGCCAGGAGACTGAAAGAGCATAATTGTTCATCTGTCAAGGTTCCTCTCTCATCTTACAGTTTCCATGGCGATGAACAACGTGTGTTTGTGTTTGGTTTGATTTTGGTTCTAGTCCCGTCTCCATCCTATTGCTCGCTACCTGATTGTGTTCACCTGTTTTGTGTTTAATTCTGATTGTTTTCACTATCTGATGGACTCTAGGACTATATGACTCAAGTCCAATCATGGACTTGGTTCCATCCTTCATGTTTTCTATATGGGCTTCTGTATCGGCTTGTCTCAAACAGTAGTTGTATTTGGACTTTGGTCATTCTTATGGGAAGTGGTAGCTTAGTGGTTAATGGTTAGTGGTGTTGGTCTCCTGACCAGATGGTTGTAAGTTTGAGTCCCAGGTCCACCAAGTTTAGTGGCTAAGGCCTTGTACTCCTGAAATAAAGGTTGTGAGTTTGAATCCCAGTTGTATAAAATGAGATAAAAATGTAAGTTGCTCTGGATTAGGGCATCTGCCAAATGCCAGAAATGTAAATATATTGATCTCACTAAATGTGGTCTTGGTCTGGACTGAGAATTAGATAATGTAGAACTAAAGCTTTTGTGTTGTTGTTTCCTTTCGTGTGAACAAGGTTTAACAAAAAGCAATTCCTTCATCTGGAAAACAGCTAAATCACTGTCACAGTGCATCAAAACCATCGAAAGGATTTTGATGGTTTTCTCTATCGAGTTTGTCTCGCTCTGGACTTCATTTAGACTCAATTTTGACTTGATTTAAACCCTCTTCACGTTTCATGACTATAATTCTAACCCTGTCAAATGCCTCCTAAAAACTGATTGATTGATGGCCTCCATGTTGTTTATAACTAAGAAATAAATTTAAAAAATCAGTTACGTAGTGAACACCAACACTGAATATGTTGATCAGACATTGATCAGACTTTCAGAGATTGAGATGTAACTCCACCCGCTATGGATGGCCACACCCCAAAACTCTAGAAAATATCCTAGTCATTGGCATAGTGCGTGAAGCCAACTAGTTGATGTAAAGTTTTGGCCTTAAAAAGGATTTAATGGTTTTCTGTATCGATCTTGACATGATCTGAACCCACTTAAGACTTGGCCTTGACTCTATCTCAGTCAGTCCTGGTTTTGGAATTGACATCCACTTGACTTGAGCCTACCATTTTATGCCACTGTTTCAGTGCCAGGTCATTACTTTCTGTTGAACTTTTTCACTAGCATATTCCAGCGCATTTTTAGAAGAAGGCAAAGAAGCCTTTATTAGTCACATATACATTACAGCACAGTGAAATTCATTCTTTGCATATCCCTACTTTGAGTACTTTGATCCCTACTCAACTAAGTTGAGGTCAGAGAGCAGGACCAGCCATGATACCCATAGAGCAGTAAAAGTTAAGGGCCTTGTTCAAGGGCCCAACAGTGGTAGTTTGGCAGTGGGCCCTGACCTTCTGACCAACAACCCAAAGTCTTAACCATATAAGCAGCTACCACCGCCCCAGATTTATGCAGTACAGGCAGATTCAACCCCCAGTACCTTTATGTGTCTATGGTGTTGTATGATAGTGGGTTGAAATTGGCAACACTATTTAACAAAGAATAATAGTTTAATGGTTTTAGATTATGAAAGTGGTTCTGTGTAGAAAATGGTATTCAATTCAGAAAGACAAATATATAGAATGGAAATTTTTCTAAATAAATTTATAAGAAACACTTCTTGTCCTAGGGGATACCTGAACAGGACACAGTTGCCCATCTGTTTATTAACCAGTGCAAATACACATACAGTTTTTCTTTTATTGCTTTGTCCATAAATAACATATATGGCTAAACATTTGTGAACACCCATAAATGGTTCTCCTACAAACTGTTGCTACCAAGCTGAAAGTCCACAATTGTCTAGAGAGTCTTTGTATGCTGTAGCATTTCTGGAACTAAGCAGGAACAGAGGAACTGGAACAGATGTCCAAATCTGTTTCTATAAGACAATACTGAAAGAACTTGAAAGCCCTCAAGTTGAGGAACATGAGTGGCCCGAATCCTGACCTCAGCCCCATTGAACACCTTTTGCCGAATGGAGCCTTCTTTATTAGCATCAGAGCCAAATCTCAGGAAAGCTGTTGTAGCTGAATGAACACAAATCCTCACATCCACACTCCAACATCTAGTGAAAAGCCTTCGCTGAATAGTGAAGAACCGACTCGTTGATAATGCCATTGTTTTGGAATTGGCACAAATGGATTTGTTGGTCAGATGTCCACATAATTTTTGGCCATATAATATCAGCTGTGCTACATCGTTTATTGGAACTATTTTAGAAAGTCATCAAGTTTACACAACTTAACAAGCAGTAAAAAGACATTTTGCACTAGTCCAGAACAAAACCTAGATAAGTAGATGATTTTGTTGCCAGACGTTTGCTTTGTACTCTTGTCATCCTACCTCATGCCTGTGCCCGAGTCTAATGTGGGTTTATCACGTCCAGCTTTTATCACATCCACAGCGGGATTGACACACAGCTTATTGTTTAGTGGGGGAAAAAAATTGCCTGGGAACGATCACACAAGTGAGACTCCTTTCATGTCATGCAACGGATGCATGCGCAACATTGTGTTTGTACGCTTCCGACATTCCCACAGTGCTGCTTTTCAGCTTCTTGCTCTGGATTTTATTTTTTATTCGCTAGTTGCTCGGTAATTGGACTGCGGGGTTTGTGCAGGGGGTCTCGTGTGTCGAGGCTCGGGTCAAAATAAAGATACCGACAGTAAGAGAGTGAGAGAAAGATAGAGAGAGTATATGCTGGGTAGATATCTGATTGGGCTTCATTAAGGGTGATTTATTGATCAGCCGAGCTTAATTGCAATATCAGTTCACAAAAAAAGATATAGCAAAAACAGAAAAGGGGAAGCTTCTTTCATTTTCTTTTTAAACACCATCTCTTATAATGTTTTACTCCCGTGACTGTAATTATACAGTGCTTCATCACCAGCCTCTCCATTTCCCTTTGTTGCGTTTAATTTATTTATTATTATGCTTAATTTATGTGGAGCGTCTGCCATACGGTCGTGTGAATTAGTGGTTACTATAGAAACGATAACATATTAGAAAGAGAGGATTGATATAAACCTGTGGTATATAATTGCCTCACATTATTATCAAATGATAGGTTGAATAAAAATAAACACGAATCTTATGATGGTGGTTAAACATTACCAGTTGCTTTAGTATAATAAATATATATATCTATAGTATAATCGTTCTCTCTCTCACTCTCTCTCTCTCTCTCTCTCTCTGTAATTAAGTCAATAGCGCTCTTCCACGTCTCCCGTCTCTTTATGTCTCCACCTGCCCATGAACATAAGAGAGTGAGCTTTTGTTATGGCAGTAGTATGACCCGTGTGTGCACTCGGATGTAAAACCCCTAAGGGAGGTTGAGTTTGTCCTCAGATGTCCCTCTGGAAGCTTTTTTTTCGAGTCTCGCTCTTCTCTTTTTGCGCACTAATTGGCCGGTTTGATTCAGCAGACAGCTGTTCACACTGTGGCTTTAGCACCTGCTTAAGATGAAAAAAAAAGAAATAAGTAAAGGGTTGAGGCTGAAAGGCGATGTTTCATTTTAGTTACTGGGCTTTTTTTTATTGCTTGTGTTCTGCTAACTTTGATTTTGTTCTGATCTCCCAGATCAGTGGTACAAAACCCATATCAGAGTGATCTATAGTACTATCTATAGTATATCATATACCCACTGTACTTGGTAGCATGTTTGATTTGCACCTCCAGGGTTGGGGGTTTGGTTCTTGAGGATTCTTTGATTCTGTGTTTTAGGGGTTTCCTGCACGTTCTCCAGTTTCCTTCCACATTCCAAAGGCTGTGTTATAACCTGATCTCTAAAGTGTCCATAGTGTGTGAATGGAGTGTGATTGTGCCCTATGTTTTATAGGGTTGGTACCCTGTCCAGTGATATCCATGTCTCCTATATTGTGCCTAAAGTCCACTGGGATAGACTCCAGGCTCTCTGCAACCCCATGTAGGATAAACAGTTTAGAAAATGAATGGATGGATGGATGGATGATAGATGGATAAATGAATAAATAGATAAATGGATGGTTGGATGGATGGATGGATGGATGGATGGATGGGTGAATAAATAGATAAATGGATGGTTGGATGGATGGATGGATGGATGGATGGATGGGTGAATAAATAGATAAATGGATGGATGGATGGATGGATGGAGGGATGGATAAATAGATAGATAGATAGATAGATAGATAGATAGATAGATAGATAGATAGATAGATAGATAGATAGATAGATAGATAGATAGATAGATAGATAGATAGATAGATAGATGAATGATTGGATGTATGGATAAATAGTTGGATGAATGGATGGATGGATGGATAGATGGATGGATAGATGGTGGATGGATGGATGGATGGATGGGTGAATAAATAGATAAATGGATGGATGGATGGATGGAGGGATGGATAAATAGATAGACAGATAGATGAATGATTGGATGTATGGATAAATAGTTGGATGAATGGATGGATGGATGGATGGATAGATGGATGGATTGATGGGTGAATAAATAGAGGATGGATGGATAGATGGTGGATGGATGGATGGATGGATGGACAGATGGATGGAAGAATAGATAGACAAATGGATGGATGGATGGATGAATAAATAGATAAATGGATGAATGGATGAATGTGTGGATGGATGGATGCACGGATGGACGGACGGATGAATGGAGGGATGAATGGATAGATAGATAAATGGATGAATGGATGGATAGATAAATGGATGAATGGATGGATAGATACCTCTACTTAAAATACAGCCACATCAGTATTACATCATAAAGCTTCAATCATACACTTGTCTCAAATAAATAATATCCACACAGAAACACAGTATGTGTAGAGAAACCAATTGTGCAGATCTCCATTTGTTTGGAGACTTTGGAGAGGCGTAATCAAATCTTTTCTTGTTTTTGTCTTTTCACGGCTGTGGAGGAGTAGAAGATTAGTTTTTAGCTTTGCCAGTATTGCTGATTATCGGCAGTGTTGAATGATTCCCTCAAAAAAAATGTTATTTTGTGATTTTGATCATATATTTTAGGGGAGGGGAAAAAAGTAAGTACTAATTTCCACAATTGTTTTTTTTTTACATCTTTAAATGAGGTGAATAGATGGATGAATGGATGGATGTGTGGATGGATGGGTGGACGGATGGGTGGACGGGTGAATAAATAGATGATGGATGGATGGATGGATGGATGGGTGGGTGGACGGATGGATGGGTGGATGGGTGGACGGATGGGTGGACGGGTGAATAAATAGATGATGGATGGAGGGTTGGATGGATAGATGGATGGATGGGTGGGTGGACAGATGGATGGGTGAATAAATAGATGATGGATGGATGGGTGGATGGAGGGGTGAATAAATAGATGATGGATGGGTGGATGGGTGGGTCGGTGGACAGGTGAATAATTAGATGGATGGATGGATGGGTGGAGGGGTGAATAAATAGATGATGGATGGATGGATGGATGGATGGATGGGTGGGTGGACAGGTGAATAATTAGATGGATGGATGGGTGATTGGATGGATGGACGGACGGATAAGTGATGGATGGACGTTGACCAACCAGGACTGATGTTTAGTGACTGATGTTTACTTCTTTAATTTAGCTTCTACTAAACCTATGTTCACATATACAGTCATTTCAGTCGTCAGGAAGCGTTTCTACGATTGGTTGCCATGGTAACAATGTTTCTCAGCATTCCACTTGACTACAAATTAGTTTTCTTGCTGCTAACATAAAATATTACAGATGGAGATGTGGTCCGTGTATAAAATTCAGTGTGCAGATCACGTGCGCTCTACCCGTGCGTCTTGACTCCCATTGGTCGTCTCTGCACCGAGTCGCTCCATATTTGCGTAATTTTCAACCGTCACGGCACTGGACACGCCCACATCTAGTCACTGGCTAAAATCCTCACACGTTACCAGCTCTCACTGAAAATGAATGATATCTGGTTGCTTTATCTCTGAGAGATTTATTTTCTACACCTGTGTTATAAAACAGCGCCATTAACCCTAATCACAGACTACATTTTGGAGAAGGAAAACATTACAGACATTTATATTCTCCCCTGATAGAAGAAACAGCTGTCAAATAGAGACCCCAGAGATTTATTTCTATTTATATACACAAGTGCTATTTTATCGTACTGTTTTATAGCAGCTGTTGCTTTTAAAAAAGGCTTGTGACGATTTGAAAGCAGCGAGCGATTTATTATGGCGATCTTTCATGATTAGAAACGACGGTCAGAACCTGTCTCAATTGACTCGACTTGTGGGGGGAAAAAAGAAGAAGGCGAAGCTCAGTTTACGGGTGAAAAGGCCGTCGTTTTAGATGGCAGGAGAGCAATCGATGGTGGAGGCACGCGTCATCGATCACAGCGTAGTCGGGGCTGATTTGTGAGTAGAGGGAGGAAAGCGAGATGGATGCACTGAGAGAGTAACACTGATTTAGGCTGAGGTTCTGCGCTAGTGACTGGAAAGTGAGTTCGAATCGAGAAAAGCATCCGAGTCCTCAACAGTAGGCTTGCGGTTAAATTCACGTCAAAGCTGATTCACGTTTAGTGTTTTGGGATGGATCGCTTTCTTTCGGGTGAAGTGATATAACTGAGGTATTTTTGCATGTGTGGAAATAAGTGACAAACTTTCCCAGTATCCTAGCACTTTATTCATTAACTGAGGTTTAAATTAGTGAGGGAAAATGGACACAGTTCAGACAGCACTTTTCCTTCGGATCCTGCTGGATAAGAGTTTGTGCAGTGTCCTCTACCGTATTAGCACATAGAGTGTCCAGGGAATTTGTACATCATGATAGATTTTACTCCTTACACCTCCACTTGCATTTTAAATGAAGGCATTAGATGGTCATGGCCTCTGAGAGGTGGAACGTGAACTCAAAAAGTGATCCGGTTCACCCTCCAGAGACAGTCGGACCGACCTGAACTGTACGTGTGCTGCATGCATTATGCGTTGAAGCCTTGCATACTTTTGCATTTGCTTTTGGGCAATTGATTTAGGTGCAAAAGAGACCTCTGGATGGATGGATAGTGTAAATGTGGGCTGTTGCTTTATCCAGTTTATCACGTGTGTGTGTGTGTGATGTGCGAATACGAAGTGTTTAACTAACATCGGATGTTAATTAAGCACATAAAAGCAATGCGCTAAGGAGAGGAGGGCTGAGGTCCATTATGAGCTAAATAATGAATGGGGTAAATTTGCAGCCAAGGGACTGACTATTAATTACAGCCCTGATTTGTTCAGACAGACGTCGGATGACAGGATGAGCCGTCGCTAAATCCTGTAAGTTCGATCATTTCCACATCCCTTAAGCAAGGAGCTGACCGTGGCCAGGGTCTGAGGAGGCTATCCTCATGTATTTGCTCATAATCGTAATTTAGGTGCCCAGATAATTTACTTATTCAACAGAAAAAGATTGTGGAAGTGTTGGCAATTCATGCACTCAACACTCATAGCTCCTAGAAGAGGGGCGGAGCTTCTAGGCATTGAAGCCGGATGAGAAAACGAGATGACCGAGACGTCTTACAAATGTCTTTTGAATTAGCTCATGTTTTGTAGTTAATATTTTAAAAAGTCACTGTTTTCTGCTAAAGCTAGCAGCGTCACGTTATGTACATTGAATGCCATTTGCCATCAACTAATGAAATGCTAGTGTTCTGTTTGAGGCAATACTCTTGTTCTTGTTTCGGCTGCTCCCTGTTCCCTTCCCAATGTAACTCTCCCATTTTATCCGGGTTTGGGACTGGCACTGAGAATTAACTCTTCAATGGCTAGATTACCTCCCTACTTGGGATTCGTACCCAGGCCCCAGCAATGAAAGCACACGATCCTGCTTCTGGACCACCAGAAGGCCCATTTGAGACAATACTACCCTTCTAAAATTTATACACTAGACACTAAAGTGCCTAATGTAAGTGCATAGTGTATAGTACATCATTTGGGATACAACTCATGCTCCCTTGAACAGGAATATTAGCTCTTTCCAACATAATTGTTTTACTGACTGCTGTTAAACACATCATCCACAATTAAATAACAATCCTCTATGTGAAGACAACCACTGAACTAGCTGAAAACTCTCAGGGAAACCATGGCAACCAGCAGCACCCTTAAATCAGGAAAGCTTCCTAGTATAGATTTAAGTGTCACAAGGTGGAAAAAATGTCTGCCAATGGAAATGGACAGGAAACACAGGCATTTCAGCCACACTGTCTGACTGACACTTGTGTCAGAGGTCACTCGGGCCACTCCAGTCCATTCCGAGTACCTGAAAATCCATTCTGTCCGACTCTGATTGATGTTGAGAGGATGCTGATATGATCAGTGGACCATCTGGTCTGCCATGGTGGTCCCTATCCAACACTAGATGGTAAAAAGGGGGTTGAAAAACAGATGTGCTTCAGTAATTGTAGAGCTACAGTGAGACAGAGAGGTAGATAAAATATATAAATATATTAATGGTGAGTTTCATAGAAGGGTTGTTTAGGATTAGGTTGTTCATTTCCCCCAAATGTAGTCATTGTTTTGCTGTCAGTTCAGCTTCAGCGACTTAGAGAATAACATCACAGCCGACGTGTTAGGCAGAGAGTATCATTACACAGTGCCTCTTCTTGATGTGTCTTACGGGTGTAAAGCACTGCCACAGTGTGTTTCTGTTCTGTAGGCAAAATATCCGTACCTGTAATCAGATTTAAACCTAAAGTGGGTGTGGCCTAAACCAGAATAATTAAATCCAGCAGTAAAATTGGCAGCACTGTTCTGTTCTTATTTTTGTTCATATCTGCTTGGGATATTTTCTTACCAGTTTAATTTATTACACAAAATACATACAAAATATTAGTTTGAGCTCTAACCAGGAAGTTACTAAGGATAAGGTTTGGCAACTTACATTTATTTCATGTATACAGCTGAGGTTATGGGCCTCACTCAGAGCCCATCTTGGTGGTCCTAGGATTTGAACTCACAACCTTCTGATCAGTAGCCCAAATAACTGAGCTGAATAAACTGAAATGAATAAATAACTAAATAGATGAATGAACAGAACACTGCACACAACTACCCCACATTAATGTTAACAATTGTTAATATATTGTTTCTTTTCTTTGCACCAACAAGCCAGATATCCAGCTGCATAAAAGTAAAAATCTCCCACTGAGCCAGGTTTTTTGTTGTGCTCCATGGGATCTTGTTCCCTCTAAACTAGATGTTAAGACCCAAGCAGATGCCTTGTGAAATTTTCTGGGAAGCTTTCTCAAACAACATCAAACAAAGAAACAAATAAAAAAAAAACATTCTCTATTTGTATCAGTATTTGTTTAGAAGATTATTATCTGTTTATTTCTGAATAGAATATTCGTATTTGGTTGCATTCATCATGGAAATTTTAAAAGAGCCAGTTTAGGGAGCTGTCCGTGGTACTGAAGAGTAAAATTGTTTGTATTTCATTGCTGTAGGTTTGCACCAGGAGGTGATCAGCTGCTTGTGTTGCTTGCAGTTTATCTTCTGAGGCCTTGAAGTGTCCAGCTTCCATTCCATGTGTAATTAATGCTAGCAGATGGTAAATCAGTTTGTTTCCATGTTTAAGATTTGTACTAGCTCATTCAGCAGATTAACAACTGTTACTGTATAAAAAAATGACTGTTAGGGACAAGAAAAGCAAGCTCAACTCCCCAACACTTAGCCTTTCAAGGCTACATCTTAAATGTAAATCACTTTGAACACATAAAAAAAGCTACCTCATCTCTATCTCATTACGATGTTCAGGTGTCTACTTCTGAATATCTTCCGGATATCAAGGTCAGAAGCTTTATTTTGTTCAGTACAGGGCAGCAGCTTCACTCATTATATTATGAAAGTGAACTTTTGACTTCTTGAACACTTACAGATGCTCAGAATCAGCAGACAGAGAGCAGGCTAGCTAAAGCCGAGACCTTCAGAGGCGTTTGGCAAGCTGATCTTCTGACCTGTATACTGAGTGAAAAATACATTAGTCTGAATAGAAATACTGTAATATTAATATTGCATGCGGGTGATATAAAAAGATCTGTATGTAGGAGGGCTTGCAGACTCTGAGCTGACTTTCAAACATCACAGTTTATTATTTTAACTGTCAGGGAGAGAGAGAGAGAGAGAGAGAGAGAGAGAGAGAGAGAGAGTAATCGAGAGAAAGAGAGATAAAGTTGAGCAAGAGAAGAGTAAAAGACAGGAAGAAAGAAGAGAGGGAGTAGAGAGAGTAATAGAGAAAAGGAAAGGGATTGTTGAGAGAGAGAGAAGAGTAATATAGAGGAAGAAAGAAGAGAGAGAGTGACAGATAGAGAAAAAACAAGAGTGGAGAGAGAAAGAGTAATAGAGAGAAAGAGAAAGAAGGTTGAGAGAGAAAGAAATGATAGAATAGAGAGTGATAGACAAGAAGAAATAAGAGAGAGAGTAGAGAGAGTAACAGAGAAAAAGAGATAATTAAGGAAATGAGAGAGTGGAGAGATAAAGACCAATAAAGAAAGAAAGCGAGAGTAATAACGAGAAAGAAAGAAGAACATAGGGAGAGAGAGATAATAGAGAAATGGAGAGAGAGAAAGTATATAGAGAGAGTAATAGACAGGAAGAGAGAAAGAGAGAGAGAATATAGAGAGTAGAGAGAGTAATAGAAAGAAAGGGAGAGGGAGATAATAGAGAGAGAGACCGGGAGAAAGCGTGACAGAGTTCATTGTTATTCTTCTTATTAATAGTTACAACCATATTATAGGATTTTTTTTGCTCTGATGTATTTAGTTTGGTGTATCATCAAACCCAGAAATACAACCTTTTTGGTCATTTTTCTTTTTTTTAATGTACAGCAGTGATACAGTATATTTTGCCGCACACATCTATTCCCTAAATCTCTCCCATCAGACTGAAAATAAAGGGCTCTATTCAGTCAGTGAATTAGGTCCAGAAGATATGTGAATATTTAAGCAAGGGAAGTTATTCGTATTCAGAGTTAGCTTCTGCACAGTCGATTTTCTGGGCTTCACATTCAGATTATTAAAATGAGCTGCATGTAGCCAGACAAGTCAACATCCACAGAGAGAAGGCTAAGGTCTTGAAGGGCAAAACAGCCGATACAATCCCCATCACACTACAAGGTGAGGTGTTGAGCTTCACTTACCCTGGCAGCATCGTCTACAAACATGAAGGAACAGATGCTGATGTAGGAGAGCGAATAATCGAAGGAAGCAGCTGAAGAACATCTGAGATGCCACAAGTCTCACTACCAACATCTCATTGGTGCCACTGCTGGGCCCTTGAGCAATATCTTTATAACCCTAAGGATCACCATTGCTGCCACTGCTGGGTCCTTGAGCAAGACCCTTAACCCTAAGGATCGCCATTGGTGCCACTGCTGGGCCTTTGAGCGATATCTTTATAACCCTAAGGATCACCATTGATGCCACTGTTGGGCCCTTGAGCAAGACCCTTAACCATAAGGATCACCAATGGTGCCACTGCTGGGCCCTTGAGCAATATCTCTATAACCCTAAGTATCACCATTGGTGCCACTGCGGAGAAAGACCTTTAAACTGAAGGATCAAGGGCCTCCTTAGGGTTGCCAGCAGTGGCATCTTGGTGATCCTTAGGGTTAAGGGTCTTGCTCAGCGGCCCAGCAGTGGAACAAATGGTGATCCATAAGATTAAGGGTCTTGCTCAAGGGCCCAGCAGTGGCACCAATGGTGATCCTTAGGGTTAATAGTCTTGCTCAAGGGCCCAACTTTCCAAGGAGTAGTCCAATGCCTTAACCACTGAGCTACCACTTCTCATATATGTTTAACTACCATTGTAACCATGAAAAGACTCCAAACCTTCATCAACACCTGCCTCAAAAGGATTGTTTGGATACGCTGGCCTGATGCCATCATCAACCAAAACCTATGGCAGAATGGGACAGGAGTCAGTAGAGTTAAAGAGTCTCCAGAGGTACTGTGGGATGATTGGTCACACCCTCTGCAAACCTACATCCAGCATAGTATGGCAAACCTTCACCTGGAATCCACAGGGTAAGAGGAAAAGTAGCAGATGAAGAAACACCTAACATTACAACCTGGAGGTTAGGAAAAACGGGACTCACCTGGGGACAACTGGAATGATTGGATAGGGGTCAAAATGCATGGCGAGATCTTGTTAGTGGTCCAATAGGGGTCACAGATGATGATGATGATGATAGTTGATACCATTTTTTCTTGAGTAGAGGTGTTTCCAAACATCCAGACATTTCTCATATTTCCTTTGGCTTGCTCATCAGACACTTCTATCCGAGGCTCAGGAGTGACACACTGCACAATATAAACACAAAGCTTTTAATTAAAGGTGCCAACAGAGATGCAAGCATGACCCAGTGACCAGAAACAAGCGCACAATCATGAACGCATCGCAAACAAGCCTGAGACAATAGAACAGACAGATCTAAACCTCAATTACCAGAGCTGGTCTTACAGAACACACACACGTATATACTGTATATACACACACATCTACTCAAACACCTCCTGAAAATGACTCGTTTAATCTCAACTGGCTTACGGCCCACGTGGAATATTTAATATTCCAGACATTGACACGTCGGCGAGTAAACAACAACAACAAAGCGAGGTTATAAGCCTAGAGGAACAATTAATGTGTAATTTCATAGAGCTGCCCTTTTAAAAGCCAAAGCCCCAGTGGAGAAACAGCGAAAGCAGGCTAATTACATTACATGACTGCTGTTCAGCGGCAATCGCCTCCTAACTCAGAGTAACAAAGTTGGCACTAATGAGAGTGGGCCATCACATGCCCTCTTTAAAATTAAAATGATTCATTTTTATGTCACTACTATTCTGTCTATCTGGCTGACACCCCAAAAGCTGCTACCATGTACATATATGGTATTTTATATGGTATATGATTAGCATGCTTACCGGACACCTTCAGGGTCGAGGGTTCGATTCCTGCCTCACAGAGCTGCATTTTATCCCTGTGGTTTGAGGGTTTTTTTTCCAGGTACACCAGTTTCCTTACCCCAGTTTAAAAACAGTTTGGGATTCCAGTGAATAAGGAGCAGTGAACAGGACAGTTAATGACAGGGTTGCCATGTTTTTTCCGGTGTATTTTTTAAAGATTAAATTGTTTAAAGATTAATCTGTGGTTATCTTTATCAGGTTTCTGCAAACAATGGCGAAGTATAAGTGCAGACAGTGTTTCTATGATTTACAGAATCATTTCTGTTGTAAGATTAATAAAAAAAATACATATTTGGGACAGGGAAAAGGGGGATTATGAAGTGGATATTGTGTGTAGATCCGAAATGTTCAGGAAAAGTGTAATAAAAATAAAAGATCACATCTCTCTTTTGCAACATTTTACATGTATTTGGGATGGATCTTGCTGAAATCTGGCAACTCTAGGTAATGATAACGAATGCCAAAGGACCACCTAAACCTTCTCATAGCGAGATGTTTGACTGTATGCCGGATGACTGTATGTTTTATGTTGTCAACTCTCAGCTGCTTTCTGTGCAGCAATAGCTTTACAGTATTCCTCCATCTTTCCTCTGTCTGTTCCTCTGTCTTCACCTTGTCTCATTTCTCTCAGTCTTCTCCCGCAAGTCTACTCTCCAGCTCTCCTTATTTTTCAATTCAAGCTCTCTTGCTTCCACACGCCTCTCTTTATCTGTTCTTTTTTCCTTCCTTCCTCAGTGTTATCTTTCTTTCATTCACTCACATGCCTCTCTGTCCATCTTCTCTCTGCTTGTGTCTCCTTATCATTCTTTCATTCCTCATAGTCTCTTTTTTCTGTCTTTCTGTCCAATCGCTTTACTTTTATTTCTCTTCATACATCTCTTTACTGCCAGACTTGCTTTCACCGTCTCTGTGGTTCATCTTCTTTTCATTCTTAGTCACTTTCTCTCTCTCTTTCTCTCTCTCTCTTTTCAGTTTTCCTTTTACCGCTCGATGCTTCGGCTTCTCTCTCCTCCTGTTTTCCTTTCGTCTCTACATCTCTCTTTCCTCCTTATTATCAAGCTCTCTCTCTCTCTCTCTCTCTCTCTCTCTCTCTCAGGTGACACGCTCTTTCATCCGTCTCCACTTCATCTCTCTTCGTCCGTCCCCTCAGTGGAGCTTTATTATATCCAGTGTTCTGCGTGACTGGTGAATAATGAGACTCGCACTAGTCACTGATAATCCTTTGAGCTCGTACCTGCACATAAATCCGAGGGATGATTACACGTTAGAGCGACGGGTACACTCCGGTGCTATTTTATCGGGAACACCTACCATACAGGTGTACGCTTAGTGACAGCGGCCCATCTGTGCACATTGTGTCCAAGCCCTTAACATGATGTATTAATAGAAAGGGACTGCCACAGGTCTTTAAATCACAGCATGAGGCCTGGCAATGATCTGCTGCTGCTGCATCCCGGGTGTGATCCTGGCTTCACTTTAGAGTTCCCAGATCCACTGTATCCCTGAGCAGGATAAAGTGCTCAGTGGAGATGAATGAACAAGATGCCACACTGGCCTGGCAGTGCGTATTGTGCTAATATGAGTCAACATTTAAGTTCCTGGATCATACGAATCCTCCCTTACAAATTTTCGCCTTAAGAATAGAAATTTGCATGGGCATAAAAAGCATTTTTTTCATTCGAAAGAACCGAACCATGCCTTCAGAGTGCGTTCAAAAGCTCGGTGATTTTTCAGGCATATTTTTGTTGACAGATTGGTGCCATGCGTGATCTGTTCTATTTTTAGCCCAAGCTTGGTGGCACGACTTCCTGTGAGGACCCTTGACATGGAATGCTTGGCTTGGGTCAGTTCTTTGTAAGCAGCCATACAGTTTACATACGCTCCGTATTGGTCATATTTTTGGGCGGCTGGAACGGATTATCTGCATTTACGTTATTTCTTATGGCAAAATTCATTTCGCAGTACAAATTTTTACCTTAAGAACTCGCCTCCAGAACGAATTAAATTTGTAAATAGTCTTTATTTGTCACATATACATTACAGCACAGTGAAATTCTTTCTTCACATATCCCATCCTTGGGGTTGGGGTCAGAGCGCAGGGTCAGCCATGATGCAGCGCCCCTGGAGCAGAGAGGGTTAAAGGGCCTTGCTCAAGGGCCCAACAGTGGCAACTTGGGGGTCCTGGGGCTTGCACCCTCGATCTTCCGGTCAACAACCCAGAGCCTTAACCACTTGAGCCACCACCACCCAAGTATGCCGGGGTTCTAATTTCTGTGAAGGGTTTTGTCAATCTGGACTTCTTTCTAGTTAGATCGAAATGTTTCACTGCTCACCCAAGCAGCTTCTTCAGTCTGATGGAAGTTGTCAGGATTCCACAAATCCCCAGGACAAGGGGAAGGTGAGAATAGGAGGAGGTGTAAGGAGTAAGGGGACTTGTTTAGGATGTAACGACCCCAGATAAGGAGCGTAAGGGGAAAGTGGGGCTGTTACATCCTCCCCTTACTCTTAATAACACCTTTTTTTTGGCTAAAATTTTTTGTTGTTTTCCTGTTTGTTTGTTTTTGCCTGTCACACTCTACAACACAAATCTGCAAAAACATTCTGCAGTCATTTTGAAAAATTTTTGAAAATCACCTCGGAGCATCATGGAGTTTGCTTGATTTTGTGATCAATTCTGCGATCCCAAAACGGAATAAAATCTGAGAGGGACTAATAACAGCAGCATGAACAGATCTTAGGTTTCTGTCTAAGCATTTTAAATATTTTCATTTCCTTATTAAATCCTTATAGGATGTGTAAGGCGGTGTGGAAAAGGTGGAAAGGTGTCCAAAAACGTTTGCCAGTATATTGTATATATTGCCCCTGACTGTGTTCATGTTATCGTTCTCAGTAGCTGGATTTTTGTTGTCATCTCTTTGTTTGATTCGATCTCACATATTTCAAGCTAATTAAAGTCTTTGAAACAGGAAAACGCGCTCGAGGCTCGCTAGCAAACAGATTCCGATCACACACCAAAAAAAAACCCCAAAACGTTCAACTCGATTAAACAGCCACGGCTGTATCTTTATTACAGCAAATATTATTTATTCATCTTCTGAATGTTAGTTATTACTTATTTATCTCTCTAATCACATAATGGCTAAGTGAGGGCTTTTAACACGTGCAGAGCATCACAGTGCTATTTACTTTTAAAGCAGCTCAATAAAGATGTTCAGTTGGAGTGGTTTGGCTTCGGCGATCTCATTTAAAAGTTTTAGAAGCGATAAATCAAAAGTACACTTCGTTTTTAGTCGGGTTTCACGAGGTTCAGAAAACGTAAACGCTTTAGAGCAGAAGTGTGCAAATGCATCCGTTAAACTGCATATGGGTTGCTTTGAGAGGACTTTATTAGTGTGTGTGTGTGTGTGTACAGTGCACTGTTACAGCATTTCTCACACTGCCCTACTTCCCATTATTAAATCCCCAGCAAGTGAGAATTTGTTTGTTTTTTTTTTGTCGTTTTTTTCCTTGTAATTAAAATGATATTAAATTACATTATGGGCCACTTAAATCGAACTGGAAGGCTGAATTTGTCCAAAGGGCTTTAAGCTTAATGTTGCTGTCTGGGAAACCAAATTAGGACCACCACTGTGTGTATAATGCTAATGAACAATTATCATTCATGTATTGCTTCCTAGCAATGTGTACAATCCTGGGCAATTTCACAGAGTAACTGAAAGCTAGCGGTCACCAATTATCCTGCTGTAATTTTGTGCATAATGCTAATTAAGGTTTTCTTTATTCGTTCGACTCGAGTAATTTACTCATGAGTCAATCACTGGAGGTAGGGAGGGGAGTGAGGCGGGAATACATGTGGGAGAGGATGCTAGTCCTTTTCATCAGTGTCCAAAAACAGTAACTGTAAGAAACCAGAGGATACAGTATGAGAAATCATAACGTTTACATCACAGGTTAGGAAACAAATATGTACTTTTTTTTGTTTTTTTGTTTTTCAAAGAAGGGTTTTCAGAATCTAAAGAATTGAAATGATTGAAACAATGGCACACAGATAGTGTGAAACAAACCATTATTAACGATTTTTTGTTTTTAATAAAATCATAGGACCATTATTTTTAGTCGCATTACAGCCTGGTGAATATTTACTCAATGTTCAAAGAAGAACTCTCTTTATACCAAAGCTTGAATCTGAGAATTAATTTTCTATAACACAGGATTCACTGAAAAAAATGTATTTTATTTTATTTTATTTATATAATTGAATATTATTAATTAATTAATTAATTAATTAATTAATTAATTAATTAATTAATTAATTAATTAATTAATTAATTAATTAATTAATTAATTAGTGGCTAAAATGTTACATTTTGGGTTTTTTGCTGGGTTTTTTTGTTTGTTTGTTTGTTTGTTTGTTTGTTTGTTTGTTTGTTTTGTTTTGTTCTTGAATTTTCCAAAATTGCAAGCACAGGATTCTTCTTTGACTGAATGCGTGTTGTGATGATGTCACACTACATAACAAATCTGCAGCCTTTTATTTTTTCTTTTCTAATTTTCTTTTCTTTTTTATATTATTTAGTGTTATATTTTGCTGTTTTGTTTTGTTCTGGGTTTTTTTTTTTTTTTTTCAAAATTTGTGAGAATTTTTTTCCCAGATTTTTTTTTTTGGTTTTTGTTTGTTTTTTCTTTTGTATTTTTCTTGTTAGCGGTCGCCAATTATCATGGTGTATTTTTTATTTTTTTTTTTTGCATAATGCTAATTAAGGTTTTCTTTATTCATTTGTCTTGAGTAATTTACTAATGAGGTGAGGAGGAGTGAGGAGGGAATAAACCTTGGAGAGAATGTTAGGTACACTTAATAGCAATAATCGGTTGTTGTTCCTTGTCAGAAGTCGCCACAGTAGATCACCTGGTCCATATACATTTTAATTTGGCACAAGTTTAACCTCAGGTTCCATTCATGATGCAACCCTCCCATTTTATCCAGGCTTGAAACCTCTTCAGTATCTGATATTAGCTCCCTGCCCGGGAATCGAACCCGGGCCATGGCAACGAGAACACAGGACCTCCAGGAGGATAATGTAAATAATCTGTAACAGGATCAAAACACAGGAGCTAGCACCACAGTGTATCAATTAAAGACATAGGAAAATAAGTCCAGCACTTACCGTGTACAATAACACAACAGGTGAACACAGTAAGGTAACAAACCACTGACAGGATTAGAACAGATACACTGCATAATAAATAAAAGCGCACTGAGCCACACAAATATAGTGGGCGTGACCCTGAGGAGGAACTCGAAAACAGGAAATTCTCCACAAACAGTTAAGCTCACGATTGAACCAGGGACTCTGGATCTGTTATTCACCCTCGTTTCTTTATTCATTCCTTTATAAGGTTATCTGTTTCAGCTGTCACACACTGACTTGCACTCGTAAGGCGTGTGTGAGTAATTTGATGTGTAGACGTGTAAATAATTGGATTATACCCCATGTACTCCGGTCTCGCTTCTTTCTTAATCCATGAAAAATCACCTATGCCGACGGGAGGCCAGAACCGCAACACGGGATTAATGCCACGACGTGATCGATGTGACCGCTTTGATCTCCCTGATCTAATTCCCCCTTCTTAACAAAGGCAATCAAGGATTTCCTAAGATAACCTCCCTAACCTTCCCCACAATCCACCCCCCTCCCTCTTCACAGTATTTTGCTGTTGCGAAGGGATGCACAATTATCTGCCCTCTCTGTGGACCAATTACTGATGTGCAGACAGCTCGAATAAGTAGCAGAAGCCGTACTGTCTTGTTACGTCCCATCACCGCTTCTGTAATGGCCGCCGGAGACGGATCAGTCAACAGCGGGAGAGGAACGACTTGATGATGTGGTTGAGATCAAAGTTAGCTCGCTGTCTAGATAAATGCTTTGTCTGAGGTTTTCTTATGTCTCTCGAGTGAATATTTTGGCCATTTTAATTAATTTAAAGCAGAAATGAAAATAAAGGACCAGTCAGTAAATTTGCAGCAGGAACTCGAAGTTGTTCTTTCGGATGCCCCCTGATCGGGGTCACCACAGTGGATAATGCCCTTACTGACGCAATCCTATTTTATCCAGGCTTGGAACCTGCACTGAGAGTTAACTCCATAGTGGTTGAGGTTCCTGCATGGGAATCGAACCCAGGCCGCGGCATGGGATCCTGTCACTGTCACTGGACCACCAGGAGGCAGCAGCAGTAACTTGCATATCGCAAATATTTGCCGCAGGATAGTGGGCATGACCAAATGACAGCTATAGCCAGAGATCAAGGAAGCGGGTCGAAATGGCACGTTGTATATGTTTGTTCACTGTATTTATATATGTCTTTTCCTCCCAGTATGGACCATGAGCCGGATAGATGGAGCTAGAAGGTTGTGATTTTATTAATGGAGTCTATATCCTCCATCCTGCTTTTGGCATCACTCTGTGGAAGATTCAGCAAGCACACACACACTAGCAGAGCTATACTTCTACTTTATACTCATTATATTTTTCAGTGTTTGCCAATTTAAATCATGAAATTAAAAAAATACAAACAAGAAACTAGTTCCCTGGAATAGAAAAAGTTAAGGGTCTTGCTCAGAGGTATTTGGGTTGGTGGTGCCTGGGGTTGATCTTCCAACTGTCTAATCAACAACCATTTGAGGCGCTGATGGATCCAATAGGACATTTCTAGACCATTAAAAAGGCATTGATGATATTCCCAGTACAGTGGATCCTCTGCATAGGAATTTAATTCATGTTCTTAAGGCAAAAATTTTGTATTATAAAACAAATTTTTCCACTAGAAATAATGTAAATGCAGATAATCCGTTCCAGCTACCCAAAAATATTACCAATATGAAGCGTCTGTAAACTGTATGGCTGCTTACAAAGAACTGACCCAAGCCAAGCCTTCCATGTCAAGGGTCCTCACAGGAAGTCGTGCCACCAAGCTTGGGGCTAAAAATAGAACAGACCACCCACTCCACCAATCTGTCAACAAAAAAAACCACCCGAAAGATGATTTTGAATGCATGCCGAAGGCAACGTTGGTATTGTGGTTTGAGTCTTTCGAAACAGCTTTTGAAATTTCAATTCTTAAGGTGAAAATCCACAAGAGAGGGCATTCGTGTACCGAGGTTCCACTGTATTCAGCACAATCTATACAGTAAAGAATATGAACTTCTTGGCAACTTCTAGGTCTTTTTATATCCTCATTCTATCTCATGAGAAACCGGAGTGCTTCTTTGCCTCCCCGACCGAGCAGCTTCACGATGACAGACACACAGCCGTTATTTAATGCAGTATGGTGCTCACTTGCCCTACTGAGTGCACCCTGGAGTCCACTGTTCTTCTGCCTGACCTTTAACCTCAGCCTACACGTCCACTTATTAGTACACAGCCAGAGACTGAGGCTGCAAAGGTTTTCCTGTTGCTTCATCGATTTCCTGGAAATAATGAAGCTCGCACTATTGTAGAGTGTCTCCATGGAGAAGCAGCAAAACACTGTGTATCTGTCAAGAGTGCGCTTGTTAAATGCTTTTCAGAACAGATTTCACTCTTACAGCCGTCGGTTTGGAGTTGGTTAGAAACTTCCATTATTTAGCAGATTTTAAGTTGCTTTTAATTCACTGTTTTGATTTGGCAAATGAATAGCAGAAAGAATAACAGGGTCAGTGTTTTGTTAAGGCATAACGTAAAACCTTGAAGAAGAAGCTGACCAAGTACTCATTTGCTCTAATAAGAATTTCCGTCCTTGAGGTAAATATCTCAGATTAAGAAGCTTCTCTTCTTTAATATTGGCGTAAAACAGGTATTGTTACACATATATATATATATTTTTACGTTTTTTGTATAGTTGACCAGACATTCATTGATATCTAGCATCTCCTAATTTTTCCATCAGTTCTCTAAAATCTCGGGTATTTCTGGCTGCCTTATAGAACCGAAACTGACCATAAATGTAAAAATGTCTCCTTCTCACTCATACACACGTCATCCCGCTGCATCCGCTAGAAAATTATACCCTTTATTTCAGATGCCAGATTGTTGTGAAGCCCCATTATGGCTGAATACGGTTAAATAAATTCGATTAATGGAGTAATTTTTTTATTTTTTAGTCCCAGTTAGAACTTTCTGAAAGTTTTTACAGCCTGTGAGAGTTCATTATGTGCTTCTGCACCGAAGCTACAGGCTGAAATAAAGCTGTTTATGGGCTTTTTACATGAATACATTTATAAGGACAAAAATGGACATTTATTTTGGTACTTGAGGCTATTTTTTTGTGTAATCCCAGGTGGTGTTTTATGGCACATATACTGCTTTACTGCACTCCATTTACCTGAGCATAGACTTTGGCTAATCTAATCGTATCAGCTTCTTTAAGTCACTCTCGAGGTTCAGTGAAGGCCTTGTAGCATCTCTGCCACTTCTTTCAGTTCTTCTATATTTCTTTGAACTTCTTGGGGTATATATATTTATGTACTTGTATGCAAATTAACATAAGTAAAGGGACAGGTATCAAATTTAAGCAACTTTGAAGACAAAGGAGAAAATAGGGCTACCAAAAAAAAAAACAAAAAAAACTATAAAAGGTGTTACTCGTAGCAAACAAAAACAAATATTTGTTATATTTTTGAATTTGCACCTTTTAATTTAATTTAATTTAATTTAATTTAATTTAATTTAATTTAATTTAATTTAATTTAATTTAATTTAATTTAATTTAATTGGTAAATTTCTCATTTTATTTTATTTTATTTTATTATTTTTCATCAGTTTTTAAGGCATGTTGAATTCCAGACATTCCAGCATTGGCTAGTCACCAACCGAAACGCTTGATGTTTGGTTACGATCATGAAAACATATTGATTTTTTATATCTGAGCTCTTCTTGGTACATACTTTCTTTAACAATGATATTAAACTCAATCAGTAACTCAGCAGAATGTCAAAGAGAGAACTCGAGAACGAAGACGACTTTCAATTCCAAAGCAAATTAAAAAAAACCTCTTATTTTCATCCTGGAGTTCTTGTTAAGAACTAACACCTCAAGGTTCCTGCTCTCGCTGAGAATACCGGGCTTTCGCCAACACAATTAAACCCAAGAACAAATTAAAAAGTGATATAATGTAAAGCTGTGGTTTAGAGCTTAGTGTTGAGGCGGCTGTAATGGACTGTATACGCTGTATTCGAGGATAATCTGCTGCTTCTTCTTCTTTACACGGCCAGAATGTCCTGAACCTTTGACGTCTCGGTGTTCTGAATATAAGCGAATTTGCAGTAAGTGAATATAAAAGCTGAATGAGCAGAACAGGCTACCAGCTGAGCGCCAGAGAATTACAGAAAGCAATCCAAAGCCAAAATTAGGCTTTTTACTCATAACTGCCACTTCACACTGAAATTATCATGTCTGCCATAATGACTGCAGACATTAAAGCATCCTGTTCACTACTTATCAACGTTCTGGGGGCCATCTTTAGATAATACAACAGTATAACTGTAATAAATGTTATTTTATTAGGTCTAATATTACAAGTCTTTGTATTACTGTAAACACTAAAAGCCCCAAATCGCTTTTTTATACACTAGTGTTAATAAGAAGTAGAGAAGCAATGAAAGTCACATTTGGGTCAGGTTTAGATATCAGGTACTGTTTAGGATTTTTAAGGAAAATCAAGCCACACATAAATACCAAGATAAATACAGGACATGTTGCGTTGTATTTAAGTTAATTACTAGCATAATAATGAAGGAACTAGTACGGACCGGATCAATAGAGCTAATTGTCCTGATATATAATTCATCATAATAACACCCTTTTAAATTATACATGTGCTTATTGATCCTTGTCGATTGCATTATTGAGTTTTCAAACGGCAAAATGTCACGACATCTGTAACTGTGTGTTATTTAGGGTTTTTTGTTTGTTTTTTTACATTAATTTTTTTTTTTTTTACTTTTTTAAAATTTACATTATTATTATTTTTTTTTTTTTATTACATTTTTTAAATTATTTTATACATCTATGACACCACAAAATTCTTGAATCTGATTGGTCAGATTTGTTTTAAAAAAATGATGTAAAAATGACATAAATTTGTAAAACTTTTTTTACATTACTTTTTCAAAATATTATGTTAATTCTATTATGTTAATTTTTTATTTACATTATTTTTTAAATTAATTTCTTTTAGGTTTTTTTTTTTTTTACATACATCTATTAGACACCAATCTGATTGGTAAGATGGTGGCTGAGACAGTTTCCTATGAATCTATATGTTCTAATTTATTCAAAAAATGATATATTTTTTTTGTTTTTGATATAGAAGAGTTAACATTTATTGAGCATACTTTATAAAGTGCATGTATAGAGTCTGTGTTATGTTGTTTTTTTGTTTGTTAAATTCTTTACATTTTTTTACATTACATGTTTTTATTGTTTACATATATTTTTTTAATTATTATTATTATTTAACTTTTTTACATACATCTATTACGTACATACCCCAAAATTCTTGAATCTGATTGGTTGATGATATATTGATATATATGATATTTATCATGATGATATATATTTGTTTATATATTGTTTATTTTGTTTTTGATATGGATGAGTTAACAGTACAAGCGCTTTGTAATGGTCTATAAACAATTGTCCAAGCCTTCAGTCTTCATTTTTCTCTGAAATACATATTAATAACTTCAATAACAAGATAAAAGACTGAATAGATGCTGTAACAAAAGTAATAAAAGAAGCTAATTATCCTGGATATACATTCCACAGTCTTAAAGCTATAAATAAATAAGATTTCCACTCTTTGTGTCATTCTTGATTTAATAAAAAGTAGTTCAATTAGCAAATTGTATTAGTATATAAAAGCAATACAACACTCAAGACTAAATAACAAAGTAATAATAGTAAATAAGAATAATCTAAGATTATCGAGTCATTTATTATGTAAAAAAAGTCATCATTATGTTATATTAGTGTAATTTATTCCCTTGTTTATTTGATTGGTCTAATAAAAACTTCACTTCACAATATAATAGAGTTTCTAATTATAATTAAGCTTCTACTTTCTTCTCATACAGTTCAGATGCTGGAAATTCAAGGACGTTAATAATAACGCTTATCAGAGACATCAGCTACTGTCTGTCCCTCTTTTCTTTTTCTACAAGAAGATGAATTTAGGCACTTTCATTGTGTTTGGGTTAATTACTGTCCTTAACCCGAGCCTGCTTTTGGAGTTTTGAGATGGGAATTAAATGATGGATCAGATGCTTTTCTGAACCCTATTTTCTAAGTTGACAAAGTTCCTCAAGTCGCAGGAAAAGAAATCTTTTTTTTTTATTTCGATGCCAAGAAACAAAATGAAACAAGAGGCGACTCATTCGGTTGTTGCTTTAGAGATGGGGATGTGGTAGCTTTAGTGGTTAAAGTGTTGTACTATGGAAGGTTGTGAGTTTGAATCCCAGGTCTACTAAGCTGCTACCTCTGGGCCCTTGGGAATGTAGTGTTGAGTAGTGAGAATGGTGGTGTGTGTTGGGAATGTAGTGTTGAGTGGTGAGAATGTGGTATGTTGGTAATGTAGTGATAAATAGGTAGAATGTGGTGTTTTGGGAATGTAGTGTTGAGTAGGGAGAATGTGGTGTGTTGGGAATGTAGTGTTGAGTAGTGAGAATGGTGGTGTGTGTTGGGAATGTAGTGTTGAGTGGTGAGAATGTGGTATGTTGGTAATGTAGTGATAAATAGGGAGAATGTGGTGTGTTGGGAATGTAGTGTTGAGTAGGGAGAATGTGGTGTGTTGGGAATGTAGTGTTGAGTAGGGAGAATGTGGTGTGTTGGGAATGTAGTGTTGAGTAGGGAGAATGTGGTGTGTTGGGAATGTAGTGTTGAGTAGGGAGAATGTGGTGCGTTGGTAATGTAGTGATAAATAGGGAGAATGTGGTGTGTTGGGAATGTAGTGATAAATAGGGAGAATGTGGTGTGTTGGGAATGTAGTGATAAATAGGGAGAATTTGGTGTGTTGGGAATGTGGTGTTGAGTAGGGAGAATGATGGTGTGTGTTGGGAATATGGTGTTGAGTAGGGAGAATGATGGTGTGTTGGGAATGTAGTATTGAGTAGGGAGAATGTGGTGTGTTGGGAATGTAGTGTTGAGTAGGGAGAATGTGGTGTGTTGGGAATGTAGTGTTGAGTAGGGAGAATGTGGTGTGTTGGTAATGTAGTGATAAATAGGGAGAATGTGGTGTGTTGGGAATGTAGTGATAAATAGGGAGAATGTGGTGTGTTGGGAATGTAGTGATAAATAGGGAGAATTTGGTGTGTTGGGAATGTGGTGTTGAGTAGGGAGAATGATGGTGTGTGTTGGGAATGTGGTGTTGAGTAGGGAGAATGATGGTGTGTTGGGAATGTAGGGTTGAGTAGTGAGAATGACGGTGTGTTGGGAATGTAGGGTTGAGTAGTGAGAATGATGGTGTGTTGGGAATGTAGGGTTGAGTAGTGAGAATGACGGTGTGTTGGGAATGTAGGGTTGAGTAGGGAGAATGATGGTGTGTGTTGGGAATGTAGGGTTGAGTAGTGAGAATGATGGTGTGTTGGGAATGTAGGGTTGAGTAGTGAGAATGATGGTGTGTTGGGAATGTAGGGTTGAGTAGTGAGAATGACGGTGTGTTGGGAATGTAGGGTTGAGTAGGGAGAATGATGGTGTGTTGGGAATGTAGGGTTGAGTAGTGAGAATGACGGTGTGTTGGGAATGTAGGGTTGAGTAGTGAGAATGATGGTGTGTTGGGAATGTAGGGTTGAGTAGTGAGAATGATGGTGTGTTGGGAATGTAGGGTTGAGTAGTGAGAATGACGGTGTGTTGGGAATGTAGGGTTGAGTAGTGAGAATGATGGTGTGTTGGGAATGTAGGGTTGAGTAGGGAGAATGATGGTGTGTGTTGGGAATGTGGTGTTGAGTAGGGAGAATGATGGTGTGTTGGGAATGTAGGGTTGAGTAGTGAGAATGACGGTGTGTTGGGAATGTAGGGTTGAGTAGTGAGAATGATGGTGTGTTGGGAATGTAGGGTTGAGTAGTGAGAATGATGGTGTGTGTTGGGAATGGAAATATTATTTGGACTCAGAAGAGTGTGTAAATCTGTAGCATGAACTGTAAGCACTCTCTCCAGTGACTGTTAACAGTGTTAACGTCAAATGGGATGGCACTCCAGTAAAGTGCTGCACTGTGCCAAATCGAACAACCTCAAGCTCCCAGAAATTTCATTAAAGTTTCTCTTATTCATTCCTCTAAAACGTTCCTCAGAGCCTCGTCCTCAGACTTCATCCCTCTCTTTCGTTCTTCTTAAGTTTCCTTCTCTGTCTTTTTGTCATCCACTTGTTACCC
Source organism: Hemibagrus wyckioides (assembly GCF_019097595.1). Classification (NCBI taxonomy): domain Eukaryota; kingdom Metazoa; phylum Chordata; class Actinopteri; order Siluriformes; family Bagridae; genus Hemibagrus; species Hemibagrus wyckioides. Next base: position 15,586,311 of record NC_080732.1, on the reverse strand, counting down.
AATTCCATGCTTTTTCTATCTTTCTCTGGTTTACTTTGATCACCTGAAGCCTTGGGGTATTCTTGGTATTCTCAGACCCAGTGTGAAAAGTTTTCTTGTTGGCCAGCTCAGGGAGTTGGGGTCCCAGCTTAGCAATATTTTATTTTTTCTTTTGGCCTCAAGTATTTTGTCAGACCTAATAGGCTAAATTTTTGAGCCTGCCAAACATCAAGCTGGAGGTTTTTCAGGATAAATTGTGGAGAGCTGGACTGAATCAAACATAAACTCAAAATACTAAAAGAATGACAAATCACTTAACTGCCCAAAAGCCAGTGTAGGACCTTTGAGTTAGTGCTTTAAGCTCTGAACTGCTTAGCTCTGTGCTTTGTTTAGCTTCTTGAATGAATTGATTTAGTTTGTGAGGTTGGTGGTGTTTTACGAATGCAGTATTTGTAAGAATAATTGTGTATGGGATAAAAGTTAGGAATAAAAAGTTGAATAAAGTAGTGAGAAGGTGCTGTGATGGGAATGTAGTGTTGGGGAGAATGGTGTTGGGAATGTAGGGTTGTGTAGTGAGAAGGTGGTGTGTTGGTGAGAATGGTTGTGTATTGAGAATATAGTGTTTGGTACTGGGAACGGTTGTGTCTTTGTAATGTAGTGTTAAGTAGTGAGAAGGTGGTGTGTTGGGAATGCAGTGTTGAGTAGTAGAATGATGGTGAGTTTGGAATGTAGTGTTAAGTAAAGAGAAGGTGGTGTTTTGGGCATGTAGTGTTGAGTAGTGAGAATGATTGTGTGTTTGGGAATGTGGTGTTGAATAGTGAGACGGATGTGTGTTGAAATTGTAGTGTTGGTGAGAACGGTTGTGTATTGAGGACATAGTGTTTGGCACTGGGAATGGTTGTGTGTTGGGAATGTAAAGATGAGTAATGAGAATGATGGTGTGTGTTGGGAATTTGGTGTTGAGTAGTGAGAATGATGGTGTGTTGGGAATGTAGTGTTGAGTAGTGAGAAGGTGGTGTGTTGGGAATGCAGTGTTGGTAAGAATGGTTGTGTATTGGGAATATAGCTTTTGGCACTGAGACTGGTAGTGTGTTTGGAATATAACATGGGAAAGAAAAAATGTATTGTTGAGAAGTGAGAATGATGGTGTCTGGAATGTAGAGTGGAGTAGTGAGAAGCTGGTGTGTTGGGAATGTGGTGTTGAGTTGTGATGATGGTGTGTTGGGAATGTGGTGTTAAGTAGTGATAAGGTGGTGTGTTGGTGAGAATGATTGTGTATTGAGAATATAGTGTTTGGCACTGGGAACAGTTATGTGTTTGGAATGTAATATGGGTAAGAAAGGATGTGTGTTGGGAATGTATCATTGAGTAGTGAGAAGGTGCTGTGCTAGGAATGTGGTGTTGATGAGAGGTTGTGTTTGGGGGAATATAGTGTTGGGTGGTGGGAATGAGGTATGTTGGGAATGTGGTGTTGGTGAGAGGTTGTATTTTGGGGAAAGTAAGGTGGGAATTGCTGAGTAGTGAGAAGGTGCTGTGTTGGGAATGTCATGTTGAGTAATGAGAAGGTGCTGTGTTGGGAATGTCATGTTGAGTAATGAGAAGGTGCTGTGTTGGGAATGTCATGTTGAGTAGTGAGAAGGTGCTGTGTTGGGAATGTCATGTTGAGTAATGAGAAGGTGCTGTGTTGGGAATGTTATGTTGGGTAAAAGTGTTGGGTGGTGAGAATGAGTGTGTGTTAATAATGCAGTGTTGGTGAGAATATTAGTATGTTGGGAATGTACTGTGAATGTCAGTCTTTCCCCGGCCCCGCCCCTCTTTTCCTCTCCAACAGTGAAGCTTTTCTCTCACTTTCTCACTGGAGTGAGCAGAATTGGCTCTGAAAACTGATTCATATGCAGTAGCGTGATTGATCCAGTGTTGTATCCAACACTCCTCTTAAAGATACCTGACTATGCACTTTTGTGACAAACAGGAAGTCATCGATTTTATTAGCATCCTGAAATGCCTGTGCATCTTTCTGCAGGACTATAGGCCACACCACTTCTATTTACAGCCTGTTGTTACCGCCGTGTTTCTGCTAATTATTGTTGTCTTGCTGGATAATGACTAATTTTCAAAAGCTTGTGTGAAAAGGCGCATACATTAATCACTGCCCTTCCCTCCGGAGGCCACTAATAGAAATGTCTTGCCCTCTGTCAGACCCCACATCACATTTGCTGTTTACATGATGCTTGTATCACCAATATTTCCGCAGCTCTAATGGACCCATTCAAAATCCTGAATTAAAGCCAAATAAGTTATTAAAGCTTATTTTTTAAACTTTTGAGCTTTTTAATGGAGTAATTTAGGCAAAAAAGGTCACTGTTTAGCCTCTAATGAAGCCATCAGTATGAAAATTGCTGTGATGGTGTGGAGATAAACAGGAAGCTAGATGCTCCTGCTCAAATGGTTGATCTTCAGATATCAAAGAAACCATTGATGCATCTCTTCAGCTTTTTTCCCCCTATAGACGTATCTATTGAGTTGCCAGAGATGGTGTACCAGTGGGGTACATTTATACTGGCTGATGATGAGCATAGCTTTTGATAATGATGTAAACATAGGAAGTTTTTGATTGGCTGTAGCTGTGGAATGATACTGATTGGCTAACAAGACTTGAGCTCATTATCTTCTCAGTCATATTAATCTTTATGAAGGGGCTTCAAGATTTCATTAAACCAGAACAAACTTGCTAAGACTAATATGTTGTATTATCGTGCATCATGTTCATGAAGTGCCAGTTCTGTATGTAGTAAAGCCCCACCCACTCCCAGAAAAATAACCCATCCCCTGTCCCAGAAAAACAGATCCAGATTGCTGTCAGAAAGACAGCAGCCTCTGTGCTAATTAGCGGAGATGGAAAGAGATGTTGCTTTTATTTCCCTTTCATGTAACAAGCTAAGACAGAGGCAATATGTGTAATTGCATCATGATGAGGGGAAGAAAATAACCATCTGAGTCTGGTGCATCATGTGAACCTTACAAAGTGCAAAACTGTTAGGCACATTGTCTTTTTTCACACACAGAGAGCTGCAGCACGACGCAGTGAGAAACCACGTCTCTGTCCGGGTGCTATCGCACGTTTTTTGGTATAGAAGTGCTTCCATCCAAAAGACACACACACACACACACACAGTGAAGGCTTGTTTATTTGCTGCTCGTCTTTTTGGCTTTGTGTTGCAGGTAAAGTTAGCGGTAGATTCTAGACACGCACAAGGATCGTTAAGCTGTGATACTCCAGTGCAATAAGTACTCACTTGAAATCAGCTAAAGGTCATTAAACTGAAAGCTGTTCCTGCTCTGATTTGCCGCTATATCATCAGGGTTTCATATTTGCAAATGGACATTATGAAATTGAAGATTTTAGGATGGAAAAAAACTCTGTTTTCTGACTTGCTGTATACTTCTGATTATGGAGCCCTGGAATGCTTTTGATTGGCTTGTAATGACATAATGTAGTAATTATGATCTTTGTCCAATTCACATCATATGCGACTGCATTTGATTCAGTACCTACCACATTCGATTCAGTACCTACTGCATTTGATTCACTACCTATCATCTTCCAATTCAGTACCTATCACCCTCAATTGAGTACCTGTTGCATTTGATTCAATGTCTACTGCATTCAATTCAGTACCTACCTCATTTGATACAGTGAGCCCCGCATTCGATTCAGTACCTCCTGCATTTAATTCAATATCCAGTGCGTTCGATTCGGTACCTACTACCGCATTTGATCCAAAACCTGCTACGGCATGATTCAGCACACACTGCATTTTATTCAGCACCTACCGCATGTGATTCAGTACCTATGTCATTCGATTCATCTTCTACATTCAAGTCAGTACCTCCTGCATTCGGTTCAACATCTAGTACTTTCAATTTAGTACATGCTACTACATTAGATTCTGTGCCTACTGCATTTCGTTCAGAACCTACCGCATGTGATTCAGTACCGACTAATGCATTCAATTCAGCACCTACTGCATTCGATTCAGTACCTCCTGCATTCAGTTTAATAGCTAGTACATTCAATTCAGTACCTACTGTATTATATTTGACTCTGTGCCTACTGACTTCAATTCAGAACCTACTGCATGTGATTCAGTATCGAATGCATTCAATTCATTAACTTCTGTATTCAGTTCAGTACTTAGTACAGCATTTGATTCAGTACCTACTGCATGCGATTCAGTACCTATGTCATTCAGTTCATTACCTTTTGCATTCGATTTAGTACCAACTACTGCATTTGATTCAGCACCTACTACATTCGATTCAGTACCTGTCATTCGATTCACTGTCTACTACATTCAATTCAGTACCTACTGCTACATTTGATTCTGTGCCTACTGAATTTAACTGAGAACCTACTGCACGTGATTCAGTACCTTCTGCATTCGATTCAGTACTTCTGTACTACTGCTCTCCATTTAAAATACTCTCCATTTATTTTGAGAGAATGTGTTTCTTGACAGCTGATTGTTGATCTCTGTACCATGCTACCTAATAGGCTAACAAACTTAGTTATTTAGCATACAGGCTAATCGATTATAGTTATAATGCTGTCTTTCATAGCAACTTTCTAATCCCCAGTCACGGGCATCTTCCACAAGCTTTCTGATGACTGCTATGTTTTGTTGTTTTGTTTTTTTTTCACAGTGAATGCTCCCACAGTGATCTACGCCTCTGTCTGGTAGTTAATGCATACTGTATGCACTTTGCTCTTTTACAGTAATTGCCGTCCCTTTAATGCGAGCAAAAACCAGCATCCGCTCACAAGGAGGCCAGACACGTATGCTTTTAATAGCAGGTGTAAATGCACGGGTGTGAACGTTAGATGTGCGTAATGCTGAGCTATACGTTAATATCTGGCGTAAAAGGGGCCTTAGAGATATTGCAGTGTGTAATTTAACCTCTTTGGCTTGCTATTTAAAAAGCAATATATACAGCTGTGCTACTACAAGGGCTAAGCGATGTGAAGTCGATCGTAAACGGATCAGCTGCTAATAAAGACTGAGGCTTCAAACAGAAACAACACCGAGGTGGAGAAAATCATGCTTCATGTAATTACGTCTTCTCTCGCTTTCATAAGCTGTGCCTTTGTGTCGTTCACTGAATCTAGTCATTTTTCTATTCGCATTTCATCCCAGACTTTTTCTCTGCTCTCCTTCTCTAAGATTTGTTTACATGTCTCATTATATTTTGCACAAAAGCTTTAAGGCCTAGAAACGAATATGTAAAAAACAACTGACCATTTTCAGAAAAAATGTCTCCAAATTTCAGAGCGTCCTTAGTAAACATAGTTAGCAAATGTTAACCGCAGTATTCTGTATACCTGCCGAATGTTAGCTATGTATCAGACATTGCTAGATTTACTTTCACATTAATGAATTAAAACATTCCCCATGTTGAAAAAGGGGCAGGGCCAGAGGCATCTATAAATACTGGAAAGTTTAAAATTCTGCATAACTGTCAATCAATTTATAATTATATATGTTTATATGTTTTGGTATATAACTGAGTGTGTGCTTGTACCAGAAAAGTTCACTCGTGTACCAAAAATGTCCACTCTTGTTCCAGAACTGTCCACTCTTATACCAAAAGGGTCCACTGTTGTTCCAGAACTGTCCACAATTTTCCCAAAAATCCAGTCTTGTACCAGAACTGTCCACTCTTTTACCAGAAAATTCTCTCTTACCAAAAAAGTTCCCTTTCTTTCAAGAAAAGTCCACTCTCATACCAAAAAAGTCCACTCTCGTACTAGAGCTGTCCACTCTTGTACCAAAAATGTCCACTCTCCTACAAGAAAAGTCCACTCTCGTACCAAAATGTCCACTCTCCAACAAGAAAAGTCCACTCTCCTGCTAAAAGTCTACCTTCATATCAGAAAAGTCTAATCTTGTACCATGGATGTTCACTCTCATACCAGAAAAGTCCAATCTTATACAAAAAATGTTCACTTACATACCAAAATAGTCCAATCTCAAACCAAAAATGTCCACTCTGTTACCAGAAAAGTCTAATCTAATACCAAAAAAGTCCACTTTCATACCAGAAAAGTCCAATCTCATCCCAAAAGTGTCCAATCTCATACCAGAACTGTCCATTCTCCTACCAGAAAACTCCCAGCTCTGGTTGAATCAGCCCTCATGATCTGACCTAGTTTAATCCAGGGTCACCATGACAAGATCCTTCCTCTCCAGCTGTAGAAAAACACAGGGGTTGAATTGTTGAAGCTGACAGCTCACTGTTGAATCTGCCACCTCGTGTTATAGCACCAAGATCCAGATAAGAACCAGGAGAGTTCCTTTCAACTGGGAGAGGTGTCAGAAAGAGAATTGATTTGATAGAAATTATTAATGTTAGACCCTTTGGAGGATGTCAAGACTTTCCTGTGGCATCATAAAAGAATTCCAACACATCGTTCATGTCGAAATTTAAATGAAGGAAGTCACTGACCTTATGGAATTGTCATATTAAACATACACTATATTGCCAAAAGTTTTGGGACACCCCTCCAAATCACTGAATTTAGGTGTTGTTTTTCAGGGCTTGGGCTTGAACACCTTTGGGATGAATTTGAGCAGAGACTGTGAGCCAGGCCAAAACTATGATGTCTGCCTTTACATGCTTATGAATGTAATATGGAGTTGGCCCGCCCTTTGCAGCCATAACAGCTTCAACTCTTCTGGGAAGGCTTTCCACAAGGTTTAGGAGTGTGTTTATGGGAATTTTGGACCATTCCTCTACAAGGAGGTCAGGCACTGATGTTGGACCAGAAGGTCTGGTTCACAGTCTCCGCTCTAATTCATCCCAAAGGTGTTCTATCGGGTGGGGGTGCCAAACTCGCTCATCCATGTCTTTATGGACCTTGCTTGGTGCACTGGTGCACAGCCATGTTGGAACAGGAACATCCCCAAATTGTTCCTACAAAGTTGGGAGCATGAAAATGTCCAAAATGTCTTGGTATGCTGAAGCATTAAGAGTTCCTTTCACTGGAACTAAGCGGCAGAGGCCGACCCCTGAGAAACAACACCTGAATTCACTGATTTGGAGGGGTGTCCCAAAACTTTTGGCAATATACTGTATTTTGCATATTTATATCTAAGATGGATCGTAGTCAGACATCCAGACACTGTACTTGGACTGACTGACACAATATAAGGCTCATTCACAAGAAAGTCAAAAATTCTCCATTTTAGATACATTACATTGCCACAGGGAACTGCTTATTTTCAATTTAGTTTCCTCCAGTCATCCTGATTGAATGTCTCTATTTCTGTAATACACACAGATCCCTTTGTTGTTCAGTATTCCAAAGACTTTAGAAAGAAGACACTGACATTCGGTTTGTATTTCAAGCTGTCTACACCGTAGGTTGTTTATATAGGCTTCATTACTGGTTCGTGAGCCTCGGTGTGGAGCGCGGAAACGAAACAATCCCGATTTTTTTCTTTCTTTCCCGGGGTTTGTGCGTCATCCGGAGAATCCAAATTGAAAGTGAATTGTGAGAGCTGCGTTCTGTCGTGGCGGATCAATCCGGTGCGAGAGCTCTCAACATGGCTGACTGTGTGATTGATTCCTCTCGTTGTAGCGTGCTCACTAACAGATGACACACTCACTGTTTCGAGTGCTAAACCACAATGAAACGTCTAAGTGAAGAAACAGCACAGGTTTATCAGCCTCCGGTCTCTTCTAGTTAGTATTTCTGAGTGGGGGGAAAAAAGCAACATGCAAATACATCAAGCTTTCATACTAATTAGTGACGATAATGAGGTCACATTTTACATTCATTACATTCATAGAAGGTAGAAAAAAATGATGCCAAAAGCGTACTTTGGTAGCTAATAAGAAGAAGAAAAAGCTGGATATAAAACTATGTATATACATTTAGAAGCAAGCTCACATACTAATTAAAAGCAGTGCAGAGGATTCTGGGAAAACCTTCTGACACAAATTTCCAGCATCAGAACAAGACATGTTTTCATACTTTTCATAAATTATCATTCTCACGTTCTCAAACACCTGTAAACACGTCGGGATTTCATGCTAATTAGAGCTGATGACTGACATTACTGGTGTTTTTATTCTTCTTCTTTTTTTTTTAAACGTAAGCTCTCAAGCTAAAAGCTAAAAGCCACCTCAGAATATATAAGCTGTCATGCTAATAAGGTTTAAACAATACCCAAGCTAGCACAGATTTCTGGGTAAATACAGCTTAAACATTCAGATGTAGCCATAGCAAAAAAAAAAATGCTAATAAACGTTGAAATATGAAAACTGTTAGCATGATATCAAGCCACAGGTTTTGTTTTTTTGTTTGTTTTTTGTTTCCAGAACCAAAATCAGGTCAAGGCTGCCACTCAAGCACAGGATTCTGTGTATAAAAATAGGGATAAATTGACTCGATGCTGTTTTACATTCAGCATTCATGCTAAGATACTGACCGATACTACTAAGTTCACTCTTAGCATCTTAAAAAGCCTGACAGATACACATGACATGATACACACAGTACTGTAGATAAAGACCGATATATATCCATCTTTTCAGGAAGACAAAACACCGTATTCTTCTCCACTGTGACAGAATCATGTGGGATCTTCACATTTGTTAAATGACATTTTTAATTTCTCCCTGTCTGTCTGTATTATTTTTTTTTTACTTTCCGGTTGCTATATCATAGCAAGCGTTCCTGCTAATTAGCTCTAAATAACTACCAACTCAACTGCCAGTCAGAATTCTGGGTAAAGACAGGCAACATATGTTGGCTGTAAACCGAAACACTCTCAGCATCGATGCCAAGATGCTAAATAGCATTACTTTCTTCAGTCGAAACAGCTTACTTCTTACATCCACAACAATACATCAAAAAACATGCTAGCATCATTAAAATACTACAATTCATAGTGATAATTATATGTTACCTTTAAAAGATTTGTTTGGAATCATCATGCTAATTAGAGCAATACAATTACCACTTCTGGGTTCTGGATAAAGACAGGGAAGAAATGTTGGTGTAAAGTGTCATTGCCAAGATGCCAGCTCCATTCGTCGTCATCTTTCTTTTTCAGCCTTGTTAGCGTCTTAATCTTAAGCTAATCAGACAAAATTACGGAATAAATGTTGTCTGGTCTGCGATGGACTGGCGACTTGTCCAGGGTGTACCCCTGTCTTTCGCCCAGTGTGTCCTGGGATAGGGTCCAGCAGATCCCTGTGACCCTAATTAGGAATAAAGCGGCTATAGAAAATGGATGGATGGATGGATGTTGTCTGGTCTTTTACTGTGCAGTTTCTACTAACCTCAGATTCCTCTTCTTTGCTAACTGGTGCTGAACTTCTGCTGTTGTAGTCGAATCCATCTCACGGTTGAAGAGCATGAAAAGCATTCTGAGATGTTTTTCTGCTCACCACACTGGTAAAGAGCGCTAACTTGTAGTAAGTGTTTCTGTCAGTTTGTACCAGACTTCGTTCATCAACAAAATATTTTATACCTCGATCTGCTCAGTCAGTGAACGTTTCTTTTTACCTTTCTGTGTAAACTCTAGAGACTTTCTTTCCATTGCTGTGGCACCAAAAATCTTGCCACGGTCACTGGTATTCTGGATGAAGTGAGCAACCATATTTCCTAATTCCAGTATAATAAATGGCTCTACTGATTTCTGTTCATTGTAATAACCTTTGAAGCCGGAGCTCCTCTGTAGCGTACAGGCTATATCCCTGCTGGACTGTGAAGGAGAGTGTGTGGAGTTCGACCTTTTGTTTTGACGGGTTCATTGTGTTACGGCTATAAAACGTGTGCGGGTGTAGTCGACTGAGTGAAGTTAACGGAACCTAGCCTTTGAATATAATGTGGCTGAAATGAAGTCTGCTAATGCTTACGGATAATCGGCAGGGCTTTGTGAGTAATCTGACTTTGAGGAGGACTTCATCACGGTTCAGTGGCTTAATGAGCACAGGGATGCTAGACAACACCTGTTTGTGTGTTAGTAGGTACCTGTGGGTTTATTTGATGGATATTATAGATGTTGGTTTTTATTCCCCGCTAGTAAATTCAGCAGTAAACTGAAGCACTCTCAAACTTTCTGCTCTTACTATACCGTAGGCAACAGCTAACACCCTCTACTAAACCTAGTCATGTGATCACTGTGAAACTTTCAAAAGTGAGCCTGAAGCTTAGTTTTCTTTGGACACAAACACCAGCAAGTATTCATTTTATGATTTATTCCATGCCGTCTCCTAGGATTTTTCCAATCTTACAGACTCATTACCTCATTTTTCTCTCTACTCTCTGTTCCCGTTAGTCATGCTGAGGAATATTTTTCACACATAAACACGCATTTAAATATGAAATAGCATTTACTTGACACTTTATTTAAATATAAAGTTGTACACATGCAAAACCGTGACATTGAGTTGTATGGTTGTCGTACCGTGAGTTTATCATGCTACTCCACCTCTGATTTGAGGCCTCGCACTTCCTCATTTCTGTGATCTGCTAATGGCGATCTGAGGTGCTCCGATTAGGCCGTGGATGTCGGGGAAGGTTTAATCAAAGGCTCGCATATGACATCATCGGCACGGCTCTTAATCTCATCCGAGCGTTAACGCCATGATACCGGTTCAGGGTTTATGACCCATGTAATTAGCTTTATTTGTATAGAGTAACAGGCACTCATTAAGTTCACAGGCCTGGAAGTGCAGCTCTGTCCACACTGCTAATAGTGTGCAGTTTAATGAGAAGAATGGAATTAACCCTTATGCTGTATATTTTCAAATTTTCACATTGCCTCTGCGTCTTATTTAGATTTCTGACTGTAAGGATTAAGATTTCTATACTGATGCTAAAATGACCAGACATAATGGGAGGTTTTAAAGCGGCGGTTTGTAAAGTTTACAGCCCTCACTCGGCCCTCCCATTTGGAATGAAAACCTGTCATGCCAACCTTCCTATTCCATCAACCAGTTCCTCCTGATGTATGTCTTTCCAATGGCCTTTTAAAGGAAAGTGGCTCAGACTTTATTTCTGGGCCATAAAACCAAAAATCAAGAAACCTTCTAGATCCATTGTTCCAGAGCTGTTCAGAATTACAGCTTCTTAAAAGTGTCTGTGAAGTTTTATGATTATTAAAGTCACATGCCTTGTGAGTTGCCTTTTAAGGAATACGTACAGAGCTGAGCTGGGGCGGAGCTTATTTCTGGGTCAGAAAAGAGTAAACATAAGCCTAAAATGAAGCAAATGGCGAGATCTGCTGTATGCCAGTGTTTAATAAAATGGCTGAAATTATGTGATTCTTCTGGGTCACCAATAAAAATTACATACTGCCTCTTTAAAATTGAAGTATTAATATAAATTGGGAAAATATGACCTGGGGCAATGAAGCATCCACTGCTAAGTAGTGAGCAAAACATGTGAGGTTAAGGGTGAGTGTAGGAGCGTGTATATAACAGCTTGCCTTTGTCTCTTGTGCCTCTCAGGTGTTTAAGCAGAAGGTGCTGGAGCTCGGTGAGAAGCTGCTGCCGGCATTCAACACTCCGACTGGCATCCCACGAGGAGTCATTAACCTGGGCAGGTACGTGTCGTGCTGAGCCACACGCCAGCTTTTCCTTTCAGGCTGTGTCAGGATACTCACCTTTCTATGCATTTTTAATACATAAGGTTGTCTAGGTGCCCTTCAGAGACAACACGATGCTTTGTGACTAACAATCCCCTGATTAGAAGATGTGATAAAAGCCGACAATGGATTAATACGATAATTAATGTGTTTGTACATTTTGCTTCTGTTTACTCTCCTCTTCACTTAGCCAAAAGTCTTTTTAAATGTAGTGTGTAATGTAGCACAGACGGGCTCGCTACCTCATTTCGTTGTGCGAGATGCGTAATGATAAAGCTGACTTTGACTTGATGATAGGTTTCAGCTGTTTCGGTGCATTATTTCACAATGTGCAGTAGGCATGATGCTAAATCGGAGGCTAAAATCGCGAGAAACAGAAAGCTTTCGCTGATACATTAAAGGTTTAAATCGATTCTTGCTATAATTACAGATTAGCGGTTAGTCCTCGTAATAAGATATTGGAAACTGATCGGGTCATGCCGTGTATTTTGGATTACAGCATGTTTTATTTATTTTTTTTTTTTGAAAGGACAGAGGTGTAGTGATGCAGAAATGTCATGTGTTCTGAATATCTTTTTAAAAAATTAACAAAAAAAGAACATAAACGCTGGATGTTACACAAAATAACTTAAATTCAGTATTTATATAATATTATATAATATTTATATAATTGTTTATTGAGCCTCAGCTCTGTGCTCAGATGAGTTTTTATTATTTCAACAGCAAAGTTTTGTTCACTTTTTTAAAAAAAAATTTTTTACCAATGAATTAAAGTGGCACATAATCCGCAATATAGATGTGTTTAGTTTTTGTCAATTCCATGTTTTTGTTTACATTTAGCTCCACCCTCAATCCTTGGAAATTCTGGTGAAGATTGGAAATCTTTGGAAAATAATTTTTTTTTTATATATATATTCATATATTCCTCTAATATAAAAATGTTTACATTTCCTCAACATTTCTTGCCTAGTCATGCCTCATGTCCCAGAACAGAGTGATATATGAGAAACCAGCAGTTGGAAGAATGCCAGCTTGTTCCCTGTAGTGACGATGTCGCTGGGTGCCCCTGCCCCTCTTCACTCTATTAGCCATTGATTTTTCCAGACCTAGAGATGCTCGGGCCATTCTGCCCCATGTGGGTAATGATGTAGAGCGCATTTCTAATGGAGGCCCAGTTTAGCATCTCTTTCATCTCCTTTTCTCCTCTGCATGACCTACGACAAAGCGACAGGAGAGCCATGGTTTTGTGTATTAGTGTATGACTGAGAGCTGAGGTTTTTACATTAGTGGTAGTAGCTGAAATGTTTATGAATACCACAGGATTTAAAGCTTATTTGTTTCTGTTGCGCCTCACATTTCTGTGTAATGTTCGGTGATTAAGGAGCTGACAGCCATAAAGCCATTTATTTTCTTGTAGCAAGATCGTGATTTTCTGCTTTTGCCATTTGGGAAGTGTTTAATAATAGATACATTCATTAGATGTTTAGCACATTTGCATCAGACCTCAGGGGTTGGGGTTCAATTCCATGTTTTCGGTGCTTCATGGGGGTTTCCTCTGGGTTCTCCGGTTTCTTCTACTATATATTATAGACTGTTTGGCATCTCTAAATTGTCCATAGTGTGTGAATGGGTTGGTGTGTGTGTGTGTGCGCGCATGTGTGTGGTTGCATCCTGTGATTGGTTGGCATCCCATCCAGGGCGTCCTCTGCCATGTGCAGTCCCATGGGATAGACTTCAGGTTCCCAGCAATATGAAGGATAAGTGTTACAGAAATTAGATGGATGGATGGATGGAAAGATGGATGGATGGATGGATGGATGTTCACTAGATGACTAAATATGGAGTGTAGAACTGGTAAAAATCAAATTTCTCAATGAAAGAGCTAGCAAAATAACTAAAATGTCTTTCCAGATAGGACAAAATTGAACAGACAGCCATTTGGTTAAAAAAAACACACTCTTAGTACACATTTTTTCCTCATGTCCCTGGCGATGTCATCAACAACTTCCTTATTTTTCTCCCTGCGAAATAAAGCCAGTTGGTTCAACCCCTCAAAGTTTTGACTCAGTCAGTCAACAGTAAACAATTTCCCCCTATTTTATGATTTGAAATTGTTTTAAATGTCACTCGTGTAGTATTTCGAGTCAATACCACTAAATTAAAACCAACTTTATTTGAAGACAGCAACAGCAGTGATTAAGCTACCTGATGGGATTTCCTCCCGCCATCTATGTCGCTTTTGTTTGTTTTGTTTTTTTTTCCTTTCCCACTGATATCTCGGATCGATTCTTTGAGACAAAAGTTTTCTCCCGGCCCTATCCACCTCCCCAGACATCGCTGCTATCGATTTTCCTTTCAGAAGGAAAGCGAGCCCTGGGCAGCTCTCACAATGAGAACTAGAAGCAGCAATTGCGTGAATTACACCCTCTTTCAGTGTGGTTCCTGCAGGCGCAAACAACAACACAGAAAGGGGCCTGGTCAGAAAAATAAAGCCGGGATTGCACTCTAGTCATATTGCCTAGTCCAGAGGTGTCCAAAATCAACCCCCAGGGCCAAACGCAGCCTGCGGATAGAGTTATCCTGACCCGTGGCTTATCTTTTACTGAGCATAATATAGTTCGAGAGTGGGCAATGAATTTCTGAAGGAGCCACATGAGGAACTGGGACTGTTGAGGGCCAAACCAATAGGCTGAAGTTAATATTAACAAAAATAATTATTATTTTGCTTTGGAAAAGCAGTAAAGTACATGGTTTTGATTAGCCTACTTTGACTGGTTAGACTACTTATTACAATATGGCTATGAAAATGTCTTGTAGATCACA